>NW_017306791.1:160521-225349 GCF_000935625.1 Nanorana parkeri
TTTTTTAACATGAGGCTTTCTGCAGACATCAAAAAGCCTGTAGTGGGTGTGTCTCAGAATTCCTCTCCAGTATGAGAAGCAGGGGTTCCCAGATCATTGGATTACCAACAAAAGTAGGTAACCTGGCAAACTTTAGCAATGCATGGCTGAAAAAGAATTGAGGCTCAAAATAGGTAGGTTGTGGCCCCTTCATGTATCACAAATATACATATACAGTAACTCATGGCAACGAATTAAATGTCCCTATTTTGTCCCTATTTATCAGCAATAAATAAACTTCTGATTTGTTAGTACAATTTTATATGCATTTTATATATAGTAGTCACTATATTTGCAGGGTTATTTTACCTATCCTGTTATTGTATATTGTTAACTAATGGATCTCAGGATCAGATGAAATAATGTCCATACTGTTACACAGCTGCCTTTTATTGAAAGAAGGCAAAGCAAGCAAGCAAGTCACCATTGTTACAAATACAAAGCCCACCACCAAGCTATGAGAGCAGAAAGCACACTGCCGAGCAGAACAGACAAGGGCTTATGGAGAGGCTTCTGTGGAAGCTTTACCTGTCCTTGCTCACACAGAGATTTCTCCAAGTCTTCAATTTGGGCCTGACATCGAAGCAGATCAGCCTGGAGTTGTTCCCGAGTCTACAGAGGATGAGAAGCAATCATTGAACAATGAATTCAAATACACACAACTGATGAGGACATTGAAGGAAATCTGGAAACAAATATAGGAGCTGCTATTGCTAACTTTTCTATCCTATCATTCTTATTCTAGCTTCAGGCTTTTGCCTAGTGGGTCACTGACCTAAAACACGCACGCACCGATACCAAGTACTGTACTCGGTACAAGTACCGATACTTTTCCAGCTACTAGACTAGAGAAAAATTAAAAAATTAGGAGGCAGCTGTCATTTGTAAGGAGCACACGGAGCTCCTGGGATTTGTACATCTCTGTTTTAATGTACGATTGTTTTTATAAATATATATAAGGGATGCACTGATACAATTTTTGCAAGTATAAGTACTGATACTTGTCCAAGTACTTGCAGACACAAGTACTGATACATTTTTGTTTATTGTCTTGTGATAGTTTTTCTAAAACAATACAGACTAATGATTTCATGACAGTGGTGGAGCGCCAGAGCCAGGTCCCAGCTGCAACCCTGGTAGTTCTCATAAAAATGCCAAGTATCGGCGCTGGTATCTGAACTTGTATCGGTGCATCCCTACCTGACATGCATGGCTTATTCTGGGAAACTGATCCATCCAGCAGTGATGCCAGGATATGAATGACAGGCCCAAAGACTGCAACTTCTTGCGGCTCATGTGCACACAGAGCAAATACAGGTGTAGCTCCATAGATCCTAAAGTATGCCTGTATCTGTGGTTGCCAGAAGCCGCAGCAGTTTTCTATCCATAGCATTGTATGGACAGAAAATGCTCTACTGAGGTGTACACTCGCAAACACTAACACCAGTCTTTGCGCAGGGGTACGTTTCCGAACGTTAAACATTTACATTTGGAAACATACCTCTGTTTGTGTGCAAACACCAATGCTTGCAGGCGTACACCTGAGTACAGGGTTTTTGTGTCCATACATTGCTATGGAGGCACATTGATATGCCTGTGTGCATGGGCCTTTAACAAGTCAGTACTGGCAATGCCATAATGTTATCTTGGCCTCATTCACATGGATGTGCACAGTGGATGAGCCAGTGGATTGAGCCGGATGTTCGGCAGGAAGTGAATGCTCTGCAAGTGTAAGTATTCAAAATCACAGCATTTTACATCTGACATGTCTATGTTATTATTAATCATTATACATAGAGGGATGCATTGGTAGAATTGGATTTTTGAGTCTGTTTTAAAATACCGTATATACTCGAGTATAAGCCGTCCCGAATATAAGCCGAGGTACCTAATTTTACAAAAAAAAATGGGAAAAAGTATTGACCCGAATATACTTTCTCTGGGCCAAAGCTTCAAGGCTTGTAAGAGGTTGAACCTGATGGGGATTAGTGTTTTTTCAACCTTAATCAAAGTTCAGTGAGCTACTAATCCAAGCCAGCAAATACTGCTGATGAGTTAAAATGACATTAAACTCAGGAGTTAAATCTTAAAAATGCATTCAAGTACCTTAACTGTATGGGTGACTACTTCTGTTCTCCATGATCCCTGTGTGAGTTGTTAAGTAGTCACCGCTCCAAGCTCACTCCTGTGATGGACTACAATCTCACGTTTAGTTAGCTAATTTGCACTGAAGTTATAATCTTTATAGTCTACTGTTCACACAATTCCATATTTAAAAAGTAAATCTTTAAGACTTCTGTAACAAGTAAATCTTGGGTCTCCAAATACATAATATTTGTAACTTAGTTTTGGTTTACAACATGTCACATCCGGTTAGGGAAAGTTATCACATATTGTAGAAGTCTATAACTAATGGTGTTTAGGTTATTGCAATACACTGACACTAAACTCAGGAGTTAAATCTAAAAAATACATTCAAGCACCTTAACTATTAACAACAATGTATCTTATTTGTGTATAACTCGGCTGTAGATCCTCAAATCATCTCTGAATTAATGCTGACACTGTCCTTCCTTCTGGAGGGGGGCTACTTTTCTTCCCCATGGTCCCTGTTTGGCTTGTAAAGTAGTCAAAGCTACAAGCTCATGTTTAGATTACGAATTTGTATGGGGATTGTTGTCCATGGCAGGAGTGAGCTTGGAGCAGTGACTACTTTACAACACACACAGGCACCATGGGGAACAAAAGTCGCCACCCTCCAGAAGGAAGGACAGTGTCCGCGCCAATTCAGAGATTATTTAGGGATCTACAGCCGAGTGATACACAAATAAGATACATTTTTTGTTAATATTTAAAGGTACTTGAATGTATTTTATAAGATTTAGCTCTTGAGTTTAGTGTTACTTTAGGACATGTAAGATTGGGCGTAAGTAAATAGGAGAAAATGAGTAAGGGAGGAGGAAAAAGAGAAGTCTTTATATCAGTTATAAATGAAAACAGGCCGAGGCCAAACAACACCTTTAAGTGGAAGAATACTGACCCCCATACTTTGTTGATTAGAGGATTATGGAGGGAAGAGGTAAGTCTTTTCATAGCTCTGACAACCTGAAATTTCTGTCTGAACATTTCAATGAATGGGGAGTTCAGGTCTTCATGTTGCTGAAATTAAGTGGCTGGCTACAGTCCAGATATGGTTTCAAGCATTGAGCTGAATTTAGTAAAATCAAAGAGGACATAGCAGCAGATACTGTATATGTTGCCACGATATGTGTGCACTTGCCAAGTAACGTGTAAGTGTAACCCTTGTATGTATTACATGGATCACAGTCAGGGGCGTCCTGGTGGAGGGGTGGCATTGCACATTACAGGGGTGTGGATTTGTTGGCTGGTTGGTGACTCAGGTTAATGGGGTGGAGGGTGTTGAGGGGTCTGTGGCGCTGCACATTATGGGGGCGGTTGCATGGTGTCCAGTGTCCTGCCCAGCTCATCACTGTCATCACTGGTTGCTAGGAGCTAGATGGCTCCTGGCAACTCAGCTCCTGGCAACCAGTGACATCAGTGAGCTGGGCGAAATGTTAGACAGAGCATCACAGGTTGCGAAGAGCTCTTAGCAAACTGGGACATTCTTGCCAGAAAGGGGGCAGCAGCTGTGACCCAATAAGACCACCTCATGCTGCCCACTAAAGGTTCGACCCTAACCACAGTACTCCATCTGTAAATGCTTTCATCTGCAGAAGGACGGTGCCATCTTTATTCAGGCAACTTCCAGGGTCAGCATCTACTTCCTTCCTGATGTTGGCTCTGAGACGACACAATCATGTAAATCCTGCTGCCTCTGCAGTACTTGGATATGTTCACAAATGTCTGACACTGATCAGACCCTGCTGCAGCCTCTCACCTTACGACCCTCTACCAGGTTGCAACGTTGCAGCCTGATCACTGGGGAAGAGGAGACCAAGCAAATGCTTCCTCCTACCTGCAGCAGACTGATGACATAATTTCATCCCAGGCGAAGTCACTGACAAACTCAAGTGCTGCTTTCTTATGATAAGTAGGTATAACTTTTCTGAAACATTAATGCGTAGCTGTTAGGGATGCATTGATACTAGTATCGGGACCGATACCGAGTATTTGGGCAAGTACTCTTACTCGCCCAAATGCTCCGATACCTTTCCCGATAGTGGAACATCCGGTCAGAGGGAGATTTCCTCTGACTGGCAGTGCCAAGAGGGAACATGGAGCCGGGAAACTGGGGGTTGTGTCCCCATATTGCCAGATATGTTTTGGCTGGCCTCGATGCCAATTGGCTAGGAAGCTGGCTTCCCAGCCAATCAGCATCGAGCCGGCCAATAAGAATGAAGTCGGCTTCCCTGGCAATCAAGAAGCCGGGTGGTGGGTAATGAAAGTGATGAGCAGGTGGAAAACAGAACTTACTACTAAAATGGGATTTTTTTAAATGTAAGCTTTGATTGCATCATCAAAACAACTATAGTATGTATTCCTAAAAAAAAGCTACAACAGATGTCATTCAGCGAAAGTCACATCAAAATGACCGATAGGTAACAGCAGCTGCCTGTAACAGTATGTAAAGCCCAACTTTTCCTGTAAAGTCAGTTTACTTCCCCCAACCACAACTAGTGAACCTCCTCTTTAAATTGAGCCATAGGGAATACTGGAAGGCAGGAGCGTTGGGTGAAACTAGTTACAATAAAGGTTGAAGGACCTCATTTACAGATTACAACTTTCACTGAAGATAACCTCTGTATTTTTTAATCACGTTTAACTAATTTCCAGATTTGTTACATTAAGAAGGATTTCCAGTTTACAACACATCTGCATTTCAGTTATCAGACCCTTCCTACAAGCACTGCAATCAATATTCAGTTGCAGTATGTCCGCTGTGGGAGGCAGGTACAGTATTTCCTGGAAATCCCCTTTGAAGGACATAAAAAATGCTCCTGTATAAGATGACACTTCATTAGAACCCTTCACAGCATCCATTTCTACAATCTTCTCTCCGCTGCTGTGCACAAAGTATCTGTGTCCTGTAGTAATTATGGCGCCTATCGGAGGAACCAGCAAGAACCTCAAGGGACGTAAGTTTTTGACACACCCAAAAGTGTATCAATTGGGAAGGTCCTTCGGGTGACTTTGCACAACAGCAGAAAAAAAGATTCTACAAATGGGCACCAGGACGGGCAAGTATGAAGTGTCTTTTATGGGATTACTTTGACTGCATTTGTTTACGTAACAAGTTTGCTTTAATAGATCAACTGTTCCTAAAACAGAACAGTTGATCTATTAAAAACCAGATATAAGCATTTAATAATTCAGAAATAGAAAATGTAAGTGTGTTCCGTCTGACCAACATACCCTTGCTTCTCTTTCTGCATCCAGGGTTCCCCCTACTTGCTCTTGCAGTAAGGCATAGGCTCTCTGCAGGGCCTGGTACTCGCGGGTCAGCTGACGAAACCTTAAATCAGCCTCCTCTTTAGGGGTGCTCTTAAAAAGAAAACAGGAACATTTTAACATTTTATTTACAGGTTCCCGACTTGAAAATGCTTCACTTTTTCTTCATTATCATTAGGGCCAGATTCACCAGTAGGCACAGCATGCTGTATCAGCATATATATTGCAGCTACATGTGATTTTCAGGCACAGGTTCCTGTTGTTTTTTTAAAGGAAAACAAATCTTCAATTTCCAGTAGTACCGTCTCTTTAACATGCTATTATTACATCAAGCGAATGTTTGCACAAGGCCACTTATGTGCTGCCCTGTAAATGGGAAAATAAGACAGTTTGGTATTTTTGAGTGTACTGTAAACAGTCTGCCTAGAGAGTACACATTTTTACCTTTCCCAATAAATACAGAGGCGCTCTTGGTCAAACAATGGACCCAAGCTTTATAGCAGCTGTGTCAATAAGAATCAACAATAGCTTGACAGTTTGACATACACTGCCTGTCCAAATATAAAGTCACACCCTCCAATGTTTCACTGGATCTCTTTTAGCTTTGATTACGGCACACATTTGCTGCGGCATCGTTTCAATAAAATTATGCTATGTGACAACATTTATTTCCATACAGAGTCACCTTCATTTTTCCCCAAGATCTTGTAGTGATGATGGGAGAGTCGGACCACTGCGTAAAGTCTTCTCCAGCACATCCCAGAGATTCTCAATGGGGTTATGGTCTGGACTCTGTGGTGGCCAATCTATGTGTGAAAAATAGGATTTTTGTACTCACCGTAAAATCCTTTTCTCTCCGTTCATTGAAGGACACAGGCAACAGATCGTAGATCCTGAATGGTAGGTAATATCGCCACCTGCAGGAGAAGGACGCTAGGCACAAAACTAAAGACCAATCACAAATCTGACCCTTCTGAAACAGTAAAATCTTTTCCACAACCACAGAATATTTATTTTGGTTGTTTAAGAAATAAGAAGATATGCACTGCATCAGTTAGGATTAAATAACTTGTTGCCAGATGAAACATATTAATTATTGTAGCAGTCATCCATTAGAAGGCTCTTACATATTTGTTTAGCTAAATGTGACTGGTGGTGACTTTTTTTTTGGCCCGGCAGTGTAGTTGACCTGTGTAATTTACGATACTTTGCTGCCTATCTAGAGTTTGCAGGCACACATGCTTCCATTACAAACTGATGTAGAATCCAAGTTGAAATGGCTACAAAGTTTCCAAGATGAAAAGGCTTCCAACTTAAGCTGAAGGTGGAGAACTCTGAAGCTTCACTACGAGAAAGAGCAAGACTGCCAAGATCAAGAACCTATTTCCCTACAATTGTTTCAATGCCTGAAGTATACTCCGCACAGGAAATTGTGGACCAGCTATAAAGTAAGTTAAGTGACTTACCAACTGCATACAGAATATTGCATTTGCTAGGAAAGGGTAGATTGTGTGTGTGTGTGTGTGTGTGTGTGTGTGTGTGTGTATATATGTTCGTAGCTCTCATTATGTCTTGTATTGTTTTCCTGTGACTGTAAATAGTTTGTATACAGAATATTCTTGTTCAGTAAAAACAGATTAATATTCTGGGTTGGATTCCTTGGTTTTACTAATTTTTTTAGAAAAATAGAGGCATGGGCCTATATGCAGCAGAGGCAAAAAGCAGGTATTATTACTGACCACACCTATTTTTCTCATGATTAATAGGAATAGTCATATCATGCAAAGTTATTTACAGATTATCAGAATTTATAAAAGCCACGTTAGAACCAGGAAAGAAAGGAAATGTCTTGTGAAAATAGGCGGGGGTGCTACTTGAAGCACCAAAGCTTGTGTGCCTCCAGGTTGCAGTGATAAAAATGCAGCCCTAGCCATCATCCTGTTTAGTAATCTCATATGTTGCTACAATATGATTTGCACCTCACAAGACCATACATAATAAATGAAATCTAATTTTCTGTTTTCAGATAAATTCCCTAATTTAGGATTAGTTTTTATATGACGTGGGATGGGTACATTCACTGTCACGGAGCTGCACTGAGGATTCCATACACAGTGGAAATACTTGTTGGTTTGAACTAGCCCCTTATGAATCAACAAGCTACATTCTTTGAAGTTTACACAAACATGTTTGTTAAACTTAATATTTAAAAGCGAATTCAAGCTTGGTAGAAATTATATAAAGTATCCCAAATTAATTCTATGTGAATATCAGAATTCAAAACGGGCATTTCAGTGCCCTTTCTGAATCCTGAAAACAAGACCACAGAAGCTCACTGGCATAGTGTAGTAGTTCAAAAAACTTTAATGTGAAATAGTGAATAAAATGAATGCACTCAAAAAAGTATTTGTTGTGTAGAAGCCAAAAAGAAAAACAAGGAATGGTAGTAGGGGAACTGCCCAGGTATCCACAGGTCCTAAGATTCCTCAGGTATACTTCATCTCACAGAGGCCAGGGAATGACAGCTCAGCACCCGGAAGTGACTAAATCTACTTCGCTTCCGGGTTCATTGAATGGAAGGAAGATAAGTGAAGGGATGGTCATAGGTCTCCCTCCCTTGTAGCTGCTGACACCCGCCATGGCCGTCCTGGGCCTGCAGGAGGGGCAGCGGAGCCTGGGATACATGGCGGGGGGTAGGGGGTGGCATGCACCAGGGCTCCTGGAAGTTAAATCACCTCCACCACATAGTTGGCTGAATGAAACCAAATAGTTGGCTGAATGAAACCACATCGTTGGCAGTTGGCTGAATGAAAGAAAATGGACTCCTGGCTGCTATAGCAGACATGATTCATTTTATAGGGCAGCACTGCCACAGACGTAGTGCTTACACCTATGGCAGTATAAAGGGTTAAGCTGCCCACCCACAAATGTGCAGGAAAAACAAATAAGAGGTAGCTAATTTGGGAGTGTCAACGAATACCTTAACTTGTGACTACACATTATATTTTATATCAGAGTTGCTTGAAACCAGTGGGAAATGTGAATAGATGAGCAATTAACAAGGAATTAACCATTCTAATGTTTTGTTTTTCTTTCTAAGCTTCCAGCAATAACACTTTATTCATTGCAGTATTGCCTCATTTCATGAGGTTGAGCATTCTCTTTTTTGCAGATTCATTTCCTCTATGTCGTGTGCCAAAGAAATCAAAGTTATTGATCACAAGAGATTTAAATCCCTGAAATAAACTACTGAAAACTGCATGCATAGCAGCAGCCTGAAGCCTGCAGAGAATATATTTAAACTAATTTAATAGTATCTTGGTTCCCATCTTCAGAGTCATTGTGACTGTGATTCTATGATATGATGTAACCTCGGGGGAGGCAATTACCTATGTTATATGGTTCTTCTAGTGTACAAGCCATTTGTCTTCTGGATGTTATGCTGTATTTTAGAGTGGACATTGTTTTAATTTCAACATGGTACCCACATATAGTAGTCCCAATGAAATTAGTTTTAGGTTAAAGGGTAGTTCCACTTCCCTAGGCCAATTTGGGAAGATGGAATTACCCCCACCAATCTACCCCCTCTCCCTCTTTTGATGTCCTTACATTTGAATGAACGCTGCTTCCGTTCCGCGGCTCCCGGCGTACAGTCCCTTCATAACATCGCAGCCCTGCACTATGTATTTGAAATTACGCTAGCAAATGGAGAGCATTTACAGGTCAGCGCGCGGTCACCTGACCACACTGACCACTGAAAAACGCTTCTTGCTAAGAAGCGCTTCTCACTGGTCAGCGCAGTCAGAAGTGCTTATCATTGGTCAGCACAGTCAGGTGACAGCAGTGACCGATGAGTGCTCGCCATTTGAAAGCAGAATTTGGAATACATAGCTCAGAGCTGCGATGCTGTGTACACTGGCAGCCGTAGAGGGGAAGCAGGGTTCGTTCAAAAGATGCACAAGGATGCAAGAGAGCAGTGGAAAGGGAGCAGATTGACGGGGGTAATAACCTTTTCCCTAATTCACCTGGGAAAGTGGAATTCCCCTTTAAGTATGGCAGGATGGGTTGGCTTTCTCCTTAACGTTACAGTTACTTTCTTCTAGTCACATAAATAAGTTTAATAGTGGAGTACATAAATCTATATGAAGGCTACAAAAACCTGTAAAATACAGCTTTTAGATACAGTACATGATCGGTGTTAGGCCGATTAATGTTGGATCATGTGATTAACAAAATAGTTTTTATCTCCAGCTTTAAACATTGGACCAGCCATATTTTTTCAAAGCTGAACCCTGAGAAAATAATATATTTTAGAAACAGCACAAGTAAATTAGATTACCCCCAATAATGAGTATAGTATCCAAATGATAAATGCTGCTTACTAGAAAAATCATACTACGGATACTACTCACAGCGTTGCATTTCCAGCGCTGTAGGGATGAGAGTTGCGGCTGTAACAGCGAAGGGCTCCAGTCACATACTTCTCGCTCGCCCATTCACAAAAAGCCTTGTATTATTTCATAGAGGTGAGCAAGAGAGATGCAGTCATATACCTGCCCCTCTTCTCAGCTCGCCTAGTCACAGAATGCCTTGTATTATTTCATAGAGGTGTTCTAAGAGGTGAGCAAGGAGAGATGCAGTCATATACCCACCCCTCTTCTCAGCTCGCCTAGTCACAGAATGCCTTGTATTGTGTGAAAAAATAGGCTTTTTGTTAATGCATTAGGGGTAGAAGGAGGAGGGTATGCAACTGGAGCCCATCGCTGTTGCCAACGCATCCGTTATCCTTGCCGCACCAGATGATAAATCGCTGGGAATAGTGTCCGGCTTCGGTATGATTTTTAAAGTAAGCAGAATTCATACTGCTATACTCATTATTAGAGGTAACTTTACTTTTGCTATGAGTAAAATAATGTTTTCCCAGAGTTCAGCTTTAATACATGGGCAGTCTATGCTTCTGGGTTAGTAGTGTGGCACAGAGGCTTTACTGTTTCTCAGTTTATCAAGTATCAGGTTGCCCCTAAATAATGAAAGCAGTACAACCTCTTGGTTTCCTATAATGTATTTTCAGAGCCTGCAGAGCTTCATAGTAAAGTATTCCTTATGACTGTATAACTAAAACAATGTTTTGTGGATAGAGTAGTGAAGGGTTAAATCCTGAGTTTATTCTTTGCTCTGTGTCTAATTTGGGAGATTTGTCCTCTCTTCCTGTTTCAGAGACACAACAGGAAGTGAGAGAAGGTCTCCCCAAAGTGAGGGGAATTTGCCTCAAACAGTTGTCCCCAGTAGAAGATTTACCTTAAGCTCTTTGACGACAACTCTAAAATGTTGTATTTTCCATCTTCTTCTGTCTCAAGGAAAATTGAAGAAGGTGAATGTCCCCAGCAACAAAATCTCAGGAGGGCAATAAAAACATGATGGGGTTCTAATCCTTTCCTAATCTAAGACTTTGGCTATACATACACTTTACCTAGAGATTGTTATATGTTTCTTTTGGGCATGTTCCGCCATACAGCTGGATCATTTCCTTAACTATGGAGAAAAGGGAACAAATGTACATTTACTGTAGCCATGCCACTGAAGTCAATGAGGCCAAGCCAGGATCCAGTGATGTGATATGAGCATGGAAAAGTACACAGGTTTAACCATCAATTGCAATATCTGCCCCATCTATGACCAGACTAAGGGCACTTGGCATCACAGGACATGGGCTTAAAAAAGAAAAAACACAAGAACACCAGCACACAGAGGGCCCACTACATGGAATTGTTAACAAAAAAAACTAGCTGACAGGGGGCTTGCAGCTTCAGGCACATCTTGATGCAGTTGGGGCTCAAACAGATCCTAAATGGCTGTCCACAACTGCCCTATATGTTTGCAATAAATGTGTTAGACAGAGATAGTCACTAAAGGGATGATCTACACTTACACCATATGAGCAGATGTTTGTGCACATCTGACCATCAGACATATATCGGCTTGTTGGAAATCCTATTCCAAAACCATGGACATAGATGTGGTACAGCCCCCCACCAACCCCCACCATCTTTTTGCTATGGCAGCCTAATTTTCTCCTGATTTGGACTACTAACACCTCCATCCTCTTCTGATTTGGACTACGAACACCAACCCATCTCCTTGTTTGCATAACATAGGGGGGGGGGGAGGGGAGTTCACGGAAGGGAACAAAAGGCACATCTTGATGCAGTTGGGGCTCAAACAGATCCTAAATGGCTGTCCACAACTGCCCTATATGTTTGCAATAAATGTGTTAGACAGAGATAGTCACTAAAGGGATGATCTACACTTACACCATATGAGCAGATGTTTGTGCACATCTGACCATCAGACATATATCGGCTTGTTGGAAATCCTATTCCAAAACCATGGACATAGATGTGGTACAGCCCCCCACCAACCCCCACCATCTTTTTGCTATGGCAGCCTAATTTTCTCCTGATTTGGACTACTAACACCTCCATCCTCTTCTGATTTGGACTACGAACCCCAACCCATCTCCTTGTTTGCAAAACATGGGGGGGGGGGAGGGTAGTTCACAGAAGGGAACTAGTGAGAGCCAATAGCATTGTTTGAGATTTCAGTTCAGTATACAGAACATTACAAGCACACTGGATATGTGGCAAGTTCAACAGGCATTATGCTGTTTTATGAGCAGCAATGTACTTAGCATTAAATGAGTAAAAGAAATGTAGCCACCATATGCAAGGACAGACAGGCCACCTGAGTTCTTCCACACAAACAAAGCACAGTCATTAACAAAAAAGGGTCTTCCCAGACTGCTCTCGCAATTTTCAAAGAGCACTAAAATGTCTGTCTGCTGTAGTGTGAATGGTACTTTGTACTGTACAGTGCACTGTTAACACAGGAAGTCAATATCGTGTCCACATACTATTGACCATATAGCATATATATGCAGTATATATAAAAAAAATACGAACAGCAAATAAAAAAAAAAACGGAAAAGCCATATTAGATCTCACTTCTAGATAAATCCTACAAAAACGGCTCACTAATATTGTGTAAAATTGAGTACAACTTACATCTTCAATATCTTCTTCAGGCGTTGCGGGTGTCCTGTCCGTTTTATCAGTATTATAGGAGGTGACCGAAGAGGTTTCTGAATCAACAGAGTCTTCGTCAAATCCAAAAAACGTCTCCACAACATGCCTCTAAATAAGAAAGATGGATGTTATTCTGCTGCTAAGAAAAAAACAGCTGTACAATAAATGGTTCCCCCCAGAGTAATCCATTCCATAATTACTCAAAAACAATTATAACATCCAATTCATTTGTATTCCTTTATCTGCCCTTTGCCCCATATTACAAGAAAAAGACATACGAAAAACAGATTCCTACTGACTAGACATCATCATTTATAAATCTTGTGACAAAATGCATCAAAGTAAGAAGTGGAGTCTGATGGGCCAAGTCATCTGCTAGATTGTTGTGTTTCTTGGGGTCTATGCATAGTTCCTGGCTCTCTTCCAACCTATCTGTAAGTTTTAGGGGTTCCCACCTTTCGGTGTAAAGTTCATCACATAGGTTTCTCCATAACGGAGTCAGCAAACTCCTCGTAATTTTTATGGCAAACTTTTAGACAAAATTACTCAAGCGCTCTTAAGAAACTGTTAAATGCTACAAGTCTTGATAGAGTATTTGTGATCAATAAGCGAAATAAATACATATATATTATTGCTGGTCACATTTACATGCTTTGTTTCCTGATTAATAAGGTATTTAATTTCAAATTGAATTGGACAGCGATATCTGACACCGATAATATAAAAAAAACTCCTGTCTATGAAATACCTCTATAAAAATGCAGAACAGCAAAAAAATTAATTTAAAAAAAGTGTAAATGAGTTTCTGGTGAACTTTACAATAGTAGCTCTATATGTTCTTTCACTGAAGCACTGTACATTACTCCTTAAAGTTGAGGAAAACACGAGAACTGTATAAAGATGACCATAGTTTACAATAGTGGTGGGACATCTGTTGGATGTCAAGGACCTCATATGCAATCTTCAACCATACCAGAGGGCAAACATTAACGGTTTTTGTTTTGATGGCTTTCAAAACGTAATTGAGTTGACATTTTTAACCTTTTCAGTAAGCAGAAATAAATCTACCAGAAGCTCAAATACTCACTGATAAAGAAAAAAGGGAAGAGAAGGGAATCATTTTTCTTCACAGAATGTCATATAAACTGGTAAAGCAGAATATCAGTTATGTTTGGGTATCATAGCAATAGCAGCTGCACCATTTGAACTGTTCACACGGACATTTATAAAGGAAGCAATGGTGAACAAGCAAGATAAAAAGCAGACCAGGATAGAAAAACAAAAACAGAAAGCAAAAGACAGCAGGAAAAAGAAAAAGGAGAGAGAGTTGCTTCTAAAGGAACACTTCTCTGTATTCTTCTGGGAACTGTATCCCTTTTGTCCCACGGTACTATGTGATATAATGAGCTTACCACAACTGGAAAAGTCATTAGCTAGCAAGTAAAATAATAAATGAGAACAGTACAGACTTCACACTACACGCAAAGCCTTGACTTCCTTATACAGAGACTTTATTACAAGCCCTCAGGAGATAAGGATGATTGAGTTTTGAATTACCTTTTGCTACTTTTACTGTAAAAAAACCTCTCTAAATATGAATTGCTGGCAGCACCTAAGAAAAGGATTGATTCTTTATCAGAGAAGGACTGGGTTGGAGGGCAGAGTGGCATTTGCCCCCTGGGTCAGTACTAATAAGATGTATTCGGCTGGTGACCCCAAGATATTAGACATTTTTCACCATTTAGATATAGATACGATTGGGACCCACATCCGTTGACATACGAGGGGCAATTTATAGCTTTTGGCTTCCTGTTCAGACCTCCTATCACAGTGTATGGCAAAGCAAAGTTATTCTGCCTTGACTTCCTTTGTGGTTCTCAGATGTCATGTGACCAAATGCCATGAGCTACAAAAGAAGTGAATGCTGAAAGATGTGTCACAATCCATGTCCTTCAAGAACATCCACCATGCACACCAATCAGTTCAGCACACTTTGTGTGGTACACTTTCTTTAGCCCACAGGGTTGCTTGGTATCTGCTCCCCAGGCCAAAGGATTCTAGTCCTCCCCCTTCACTGTATAAAACCACTTACTAAAAAAAACAGATATTAGGGGAAATATATCAGAACTGGAGCAGACAAAATCTGGAGCAGCTGTGCATGGCAACCAGATTATCCCTTCAGTTTGTTCAGTTAAGCTTAAAAATAAAAGATAGAAGCGGATTGGTTGTCATGCACAGCTGCTCCAGATTTTGTCTGCTCCAGTTTTGATAGATTCCCTTCATTGTGTTTTCACCACTATGTCTTATTGGTGATTTTTTATGCAAATACCATCCCAGCACCAGGGAAACCAATAGTTAGCATTCAGTCAAGATTTTCTAACCTGCTTAAATGCCTTTATGCCCAAGAATACTCATTTAGGAAAGTTGAGTGCTGCCCATAGACTCTGCATTGTCATGTTCTAAGGTTAAAAAAGGTCACCAGACCTTTCATCCATGTATAGGTATCTTAAAGAATATCTAAACCCAAAATCAAAAATATTATATTCTGCAGCTTACTATTTCTTAGATAAGCTGCCTTAAATAGTTTTCTTTTTTCCTGACCCTTTTCCCCTTTATTATCACATGATAATTCTGTGAATAACAGTTCCTGTCCTAGGGTGGCTACGTTCACTCCTCCACTGTATGAATACAAGGAGCCCTAGTTGCTATCCATGCTAGACTTCAAATGTCTGTCTTTGTACATCTCCATTACAAGGGGAGTGATGTTAGTTAGTGGTTTACAAAAGAAAGAAAACATTGTTTCGGCTTACAGTTCATCTCACAGGATGTGACATGTACACTGCACTTCTGGCAAAATCAGCAGGTATTTCCTGTACTTGCTGAAAATGTTCTTAGAATTGAGATTGAAAAGTAATGGAGCCACCCCACATCTAAAAGACAGATAAAAACACAATTTTGATTCTTGCATTCATGGGCAGTGTCTGTAGAAAGGCACGACAAACTTTACATTGCACTTTTATGGTGAAAGTCTTATTATTTCACACACTGTAATAACCACAAACCTTTGAAGTCTATAAACGGGAAATGTGCAAATGTCGCTTATACAACCAGAAACCAGCCCTCGTTTTCTAGCACGCATTTAACAATGGAAGCAAGAATCTCATGAGCAGCTATACGCAGCACCACCTTTTCTATTTTCCTGATTTCTTAAAGGCAGACTGTGAAGTCTGACATGTGGTACTGACTCCGTTGACCTGTTATTCAAGCTGCAAGTTATGGGACTGGCATTCTTGCTGCAATGTATTGTACAGTATGCCCTGACTCCTGATACACCCATGCCTTTTCCAATTCACTGACCCACCAACTAATGAAGGGAAGATTGGGATGACACTCTTTAGAACCTATCTTAGAAAAAAATCAGCAATGGCAGCTACCATATTTATTTTCTTACAGGTTCCTTTTCAGTATCTTGGAACTAGTTAACGAATGCCACAAATTTTCCCTGATATCTCACCCAGTCAGGCAAGCGTCAATACTGCAGCATTATCTGTATTTCCCACCCTTGTTTGCATCACTTACTTTGTACAGCACCATAGGAGAGGGTGATGTCGTATAGAACAAACAAAAAGGTTTATTCAAGTGAGAATCTCTGTACAGCACTGGAATCACCGTAAACACAGCATATTTGTGTGTTCATTTTCAGATAAGCACCAAACATTCCCATCCCTAATGCTACCTCATGTACACACACAGTATTAAGGCTGACAATAATATGAAATGAAAAGTTCACGCTTGAAAGATTTTGCTGAGCCCCAGGTGATTGTATAAACATTCTGAGATACATACTGGAGCCAGCAGGAAGAGTTATAGGTGACAAGATCTCACCAGGAGCATAATTCACTGTTGCATTGCTATCTCTGGTCTCTGCTCTGATACATCACTTAATAAACCATCACACCACACAACATTTATATATCTGCCCAAGCTAAGCATCAGATTGCACGAAAATCCTGACCAATTCAGCATCCTTTAAAAACTGACGATCATCTGAAAAGCTGAATATGTAACACAGCACTTTGAAAAATATTGGTTGCAAATTATCAGTACATTCAGCATATACGGAAAAGAGACTGTGCTGTTCCCACAAGCTGGACGTAGTCAAATATATACACTAGATTGTGAGTTCCTTCAGGCCACAGGGATTGATGTGATTGAATCCATGCACTCTGTATAGAAGGGGTTAAAAAAACTCACAATAAATAAAGCCAACAATCATTGCAATGATGCTTTAGCTTGCCCACTCTGGCAATACCCCTAATTTGCTTTAGGACAATCTTTTGCCAACAAAAGAGCCAACATTCACCACAATTTCCCCCAAGCATGCCTTTGAACCCGAGTCTGCCACAGTCTGTCTCTTTCATAATTTGTGACAGTTTGTATCCATTAATGTCGGTCTTTCATGGCCTATTCACACTTGAATGTTGCAGCAGTGTATGTTAAAATGCGTGTTTCTGCAAAACACCTGCTATATGCTCAGTGTGTTCCTGCTCCATTCATTTTGAATGGCACCCCATCGTATTGTACAGTGGAGCCCAGTGTACTGCTGCGCACCACAAGGCGTGTAACCAAGTGCAAGGCCAGCAACTAAGTACTGTAGTAGGAATGAGCTCAGGTTTAAACCAAACCTTGTCCAAACTAGAACACCTTTGAACCCGGAAGGGAGTTCGGTCCACCTCCCCAATCAGCTGCAGGCCAGGGCATTGCCCACCCCACAGCTGCACATAAACAAAGGGGTGGGATGCTCATCGTGACATCACTGGACTTGTATGGCCAAAAAGCCATATTAGGTCAATGTCATTGACTAAATATAGCCATGTGGTCATATAAGGCCAATGATGTCACTACATCCCACCCAACTCTTTACATACATCTGCAGGTAGGGAATTCACCAACTGCAGCTGATTAGATGGCAGAGAAAAAGATAATGATGAGATTCCCAGAGATTGCACCTTCTAAAAAAAATCTGCAACCCTGTATTTCTATTCTGACATTTTCCCTTTAATATGACAATGTAAATACATTTTAAAGGCTGTCCTTGCCACCACATACACATTAAAATGCTCACTATACAGCACAAGAAAATGAAAACCCTCATACAGACTACATACAGAGGTATTATAGATAACCTACCCTCGTGTCTATAGGTGAGCTCCTGGCATCCAGAGAAATACAGACACACCAGCGCACACAGACAGATGAAGAAGGAGAAGTACAATATGAGTAGGAAATCTTCCATTGTTTGCCAGTGAAGAGCATCCACTTCAGTCCCTATTATATTCCATCTAATGGTGAGCTCAGTTCCCGCGCTGGTCTGCACACTCACACGCAGATCCTCATACAAATGCTGTGATAATCATTTACACATTAAGCACCTGATGTGCCTGTCGGAGAGCTGGCCACTGAAAGCCAGGCAGATTAAATAATGATTATGAAAATAATCAGAGCGCAGCCCCTCCCTGACAGGGGACTGGGAGCAGGTAGGCTGCCTAGCTCCATATGTGCCCCGGGTCCCCAGACTATTCCATGTGAGCGGTGTACAGCTAGCAACAGTAACCCGGAGCTGCCAGTCAGTGTGCACAAACAGCAAAACTAAGAGTGCCCAGTAAACAAAACGCAGGTCAATACCCTTCACCGTACATCCACATCCAAAAGCTTTTATCCCAATTACCACCACTGTACAGTACAGAGGTCTATTTATAAAACCTCAAACTGATATTTTGTTACCTAAATCTACAACTCTGCATATTTCATGCCCTACAGTTGCAGTGCCGTGTGTCTTAGACACATTTTACATGTTTCACATATTCACAGTATTTACATTACATAGGCAAAGATGGTGCCTTTTTCAGTTTGAACATATTAAACCATTTGTTTCCTTTTAAAAAAAAAAAAAAAATATCACTATGAATTAGAAACAAAAATCAAATATTTTGTCAGACTTTATAAATACGCCACATGACATGCTCTTTAACCAGTTGACATCCGGGGTGTTAAACCCCCTTCCCATCCAGGCCATTTTTCAGTATTCAGCGCTGCGGTACTTTGACTGACATTTATTCCGTCATGCAACACTGTACTGAAATGAATTTTATACCCTTTTTTGGGGACACATAGAGCTTTATTTTGGTGGTATTTAATCACCACTGGGGTTTTTATTTTTTAATATATTAAGGAAAACCTACAGATTTAAAAAAAAAACAAAAAAAAAAAACACAGTTTCCCCCTATATTAAATTCTAAAACATTATTACCAAATTTTTTGGTAAAGGCAACCCTCTGAGGCGTTTTTTTCTGAACGGGCGGACGGCAAGAGGTTAAATTGCACCTGTGACCAGACTATGGACAGAAATCTACCTACATATTCTTGCAGCAGCAAAAGAGCTTTAAAGAAGACTGCCAGTTGAAGAAAAACAAACACTTACCCTTGCAGTGGGGCTAACCCAGCACTGCAAGGATTAAGTGCTCATTTTGTCTAGGGGGCTCAAATAAGCTGTTTTACTCGCCTGATCCTCGGTCCCACGGTGGTCAGCGCTCACCTCTCGCCCACTCTGCTTCAGCTATGGATCTCCCGGCATCCTCACATCTAATGCATAAGACGTGATGACATCAGCAGTCCTTAGATCACCAGTGCCAAGGAGAGAAGAGGCTGTGGGGATCAGTCTAGCAGCCCAGAGGGAGCTGAAAAGATTGATGATCAGTTGAGTAATACAGCTTTATTTGAGCCCCCTTAGGCAAAGTGTAAGGGTAGCACCACTGCAAAAGGTACGTTTTTTGTTTGCCCGGAGTTCTTCTTTAAAGTGTGGTTCCACCTTTGCAGCCAAATTGGGATTACATCTACTACATTCACATTGTACAACTTTTTAAAAAAATAAAAAATTGCTGCTTACATTTTGTAGTGCTTTTTACTTGCTTAAAAATACTATCTAGTGTTCCCCCCTATGTAATGTAAAGGGTTGTGGGAAATTAAGTTTACTCTATGTGCTGGCAGATTTAATTATCCGTTGTAAACTAGATATGAACACTGGCTATCCTAAAGACTTAAAAACAATGTAAGTTAATCAGAGAAGCTCAGTCTGTCCCTCACTTTGACCTACTTTTGCTTCCAAACTGCTCGGAGTAGCCTGCAATCTGCACAAGGGCCTTCGCCAAAGAAACATCTAAAAAGGTTAAAAAAAAAAAAATTAAATTCGTTTTAGGTATGCAGTTTGAGAGGTTTTCTCGAACTGACTGTAAAAGTGTTAATACACTTTAAAGCAAGTCCCCCCAGCTACATTTAAAGGGAAGTTATTAATTCTCAACGATCACCACAAAAACTCTAAAGTCAGGTTTAAGTTGGTATCCAACAGCTTTGATGCACCTGCTGTGTTTACACTGGAAAGCTGGCAGGCTCTCAAGATCTGCTTTCATGGAAAAAAGCTAAGCTTGCAGCTGTGCTGTAAACTTTGAAAACTAACTTTTCCACAAAGCCTAGATATACAGTGAGAGGTGGGTAGAGGGTCCGGAGCCTGAAGGTAGGTTTTAAAGTGACACTGTACCCAGATCATGCACACTAAAGTATTAACATATTAGCTGAACTAGTAGTAAAAAACAAAGCTTTCATTTATCTCTCTAACTGTAGCCGTCTTCAGTCCCGTTATGGGACATCACATGTCCTCTTTTACTTCCAGCAGTGAGGAAATTCTCAATGCTGCAGAAAACAGTACCACTCTATGTGGCATTCTCTTGTGTGTCCAGAACAGGTGACAGAGCCTTAACTCCCTGGGCTCACAGCAAGCGGGTTAAATGATGCTGGGTGTCATTCACCAAGAAAGTGGAGCATCAAATCTGTGGGGGACATTGGGCGAGTTAGGGTCTGTGTCAACAGGTTTTGGGTTTGTGTTGAATTTAGAATTCACTGGTAGGTGCATTTAACCACCTCCTAAACCTGCAACTGACCTGCTTCAAGTGGATTTTGCATTTTCCATAGACTGGTATTGAAATGCAAAACCCGCTTAAAGCAAACAAAAGCGTGCACTCAGAAGTCTTATAAGAGGATGTATTGAGGAAAGCAGAGCATAGGACGTCAAGGACCAAACTATTGGTCGGGAAGACTACACTGTAAGTATATCTGAAGTTAAAGTATAAGGGCATGTGTGGATGGCATTTCGGCTTGCGATGATGGCATCAGTTAGCATAAATATGTCGAGTCACTGGCCTAGAACAGTCTGCAGTTCCCTGTCTCATCACACTGCCTCCAACCTGCACAATGGACTATGAATGAGCACCATTACACTGGTAAGATATTACCTGGGCTCTCTCCTCCTGAACGTTTGGCTTAACTCATCCCTATCCAGCCCCCCGTGTCTGAAACATGTTAAATCCTAGCAATATACAATGCCATACAATCTGATTAACTCACAGAACAGCCACTTTTAAACTGGTTTGGATTAATAAAAAACAAGACTTCACGTAATTAAAACAAAAAACATCTGATTTACATTTCTTAGGTTTTCGAAGAACACCTAGCTTGATTAAACATTGCTTTTACTGGATCTACACTTGTATACAATGGAATAATACTACTTATAAAAAAGTTTATGTACTCGCTGTAAATTGTCTTTTCTTGGAGTCCATTGTGGGACACAGGAAGTCATAAACCTTAACGTTATAATGCCATCTACAGGAGGATTAAACACTGGCAAACAAAAAACTGTAGGCCAGACCAGAATAATTTCTCCCACTACCAGCATGCCTCAGTTTTTGTAGCAAAGCAGTACCAAAAGTCTGATCATAAAACACAGAGGAGTGAGACCTATGTTCCTCAATATATTGGGAGTACAAAAATACTATTTTCCTTCTCATTCATGGAAAGACACAGGAGCTCAAACACTCATGGTGTCCCAAAAGCAGTCCAACTATAAAGTGGGCAACACAGTAAACAACCACTAACAGGCCCAAAACACAATCCAAAAACTGGGGATTGCCTGCAACTCAAAAGAGCCACCTGAAGGACCTTACCCCAATGCTGGCATAAGATGATGTCTCAACATCAACCAGGTAGAACAGAAGGAATGTATTCAATGGGTTCCAACAGTGGTTCCTAAAGCACAGTTAGAACCAGTTTCAGATCCCATGGAATCCTTGGGGACAGATGGGGGAGCGACATGAAAGTTCTAAATCTGTGAGAACAGAACAGAAAGGGCTTAAACCTGCCAGATGTTAGTCTAGACCCACCTGCAGGAAGCTGAGAATTGGTCCCACAGAGAAACATCTGGGGAGAAAGCCTCGAGAATAACACAAATTGAAGTATGCCTTCAATGTCTGATGATGCGAGTACTAGATTTCCTAGCTTTTATAAAATTGTATGCATCACAGATTCAGAGGTACTCCTGCTAGATCCACAGTGTGAATAGATCACTCCTGCACAAAATTCTGGCTAACTGAATACAGAAGGCTAAAAAGTGTTTAACAGGAGCAAACAGTTTGCCAGGAAATTGACTGGTGCAAAGGGAAACTCTGTGCTTCCTTAGGAGTTTTAAACAATCTCATGGTTCTCCTACCTATCTAAGCACTCCTTTAGTGTCACCTACAAATCTAACTCCTCCCCTCCTCTTCTTGTAGGAGTCCCCCAAGGCTCTGTCCTTGGACCCCTTCTTCTCTATCTACACCTCCGCCATTGATCATGCCGATGATACTCAAATATATCTTTCTTCTCCACAACTCACCCCCTCAGTGCCCTTGTGTGTCACTAATCTACTAACTGACATATCAGTCTGGATGTTTAAACAAGAAACACAGGCATATGCATTTTTTTACTTTTTTCAGTCTTAATTGAATTTCTAGTGCGTTTGCATGCATTTCGGTGCATTCCGGACCTAAAAAAATATTGCATGCAGTACTTTAATAAAAGTACTGGAACTGAACACAATGGTGTGAACTAACTCTTTTTACCATAGGAATGCATAAGTATGTGTTTTTGGACCAGACATAAAAACATCCTGGTCTGGAGATGGTGTGAACAAGCCCAAAGTCTTTTCCGGTTGTGGCCACAACTGTAGCTGCTAAGACCTGCTTCTACTTTGACAGCTGAGGCCCAATTATCTGATCACAGAAACAGTTGTGTCTGGTCTTTGTTCTGCTTCTTTTTTTTGTTAGAATGTAAACAAACAATCCTACATTGTAAGTAGCTGCAGCTCTCTAAGCAACTAATTAGTCTACCTGGTTTCTTGCACAGGAGTTGCTGAAAGAACACTGAAAGTAGAAAAAACTTAAGTATTCATATGAAAGTTGTTGTTTTTGATGAATTTTTCTATTTCATTATATTAGTGTCAAGATAGACAGCACAAATTGCAGAACAAAATGAACACTCTACAACTGTAGTGCAGTGTTTTAAAATCATCCATGGTCAAACATGAAAATCAAATAATTCTTCAAAAGGAATAAGCCCCCCAAAAAAGAAAAAAAGGATAGACCTTACTTTTGTATCCAAACTAAAGTTGCTGAAGAATATATAGACCCATTGCTGAATGTGAAATGGTCTCTGAAGCTAAAATGGTTAAACACTTCTTTTCTTAAATGGCTCCTGAGAGTAAAGCTGGCCATACACCTTACAATTATCTGCAGGTTTTCTGTGGTCAGATGAAAAAGGTGCAACAGATTCCTTCATTCAGGCCTGGTTCACACCTGTACGTGTTGTAGCGCGTTCAACGCTCTACGAACGCTCTACAAAACGATCAAACATGAAAATCCCACTTGGCTGTATCCCAATGGAAACGCGCGACAAAAACGCTGCAAAGAAGCTCATGTACCTTTTCAGGCGTAGGCCGTTTTGTAGCGCGTTCAGACGGGCTGAAATACGGTAAGGTGTGAACCATACCCATAGAAAACAATGTATTAAATTAACACATTTTTTAAAATTTGTTTATATAAAAAATAAAAATAAAAAAAAAAGACAGACAGTTTTTCTTACTTTATGTTATACAACATAGCAAATATAAATGCCAGGACAGTACACAAACTCCTGAAATTACCCTTTTTTGGAAAGTAGACTTTTCTCACTCAAGGTAGTTTGTTTTTTGCTGCAATATTTTTGGAAAAGAAGAAACATGCCGGTATTGAGGGTGTTAAAACGGAGCTCGGTAATGGTGCACTAGATGCATTAAATGTACAGGTCAAACAGAGGGATGTGCAGGATAAGGGAGGCAAAGGGGTTAATATACACATCAGAGCAGAAACAGAAATGGAGCTGACACATACAGAAAAGGAGGGAGAGCTGAGTGAGAGGGTTAAAAATAATTGCAAGCTTTAATAGTTTTTATTTTTATTAGCTTGTTTTCACCAGGAACTAATAAGCAGAAGACTCATCCAATAATTAGTTCCTTTACCCTCCCCTGCCTCTGTTGTAAGAGAAAGGGGAAGGCTTGGCAATGTAAACATTGAGAAAATACAAAATCAAACAGCGCTAAATTTAACTAGTGAATGATAGAAATCAAGTGCTGAACATATAAGCCAATTTTAACATACAACAAAAGTGCTGAAAAAAAAACAAATCAAACGTGGGTGACAGAAATTCTTTCTGTGAACATAGTGTTAATTATCCTATCAAAAGTG
Organism: Nanorana parkeri; assembly: GCF_000935625.1. Classification (NCBI taxonomy): domain Eukaryota; kingdom Metazoa; phylum Chordata; class Amphibia; order Anura; family Dicroglossidae; genus Nanorana; species Nanorana parkeri. The sequence continues at coordinate 184,700 of NW_017306791.1, forward strand.
ACTCTACTATGTGGTCAAGGTGGATAAATATTAATTGAGTGTTTCGTTTAAGAAACTATAAATTATATGTCTCTTTAAAAAAATATGCATATGTGGTCTCCGTTATTTGCTGTGTAAAATTCCAATAAAAAATGTTTTATAAAGATAACAAAAAAGTATCTGTGGTATTTTCAATCCGTTTCAAAGTGAAGAAAAATAACGAAATATTCCAAATGTTCGGTGATATATAATCAAACATGAAAATCCCACTTGGCTGTATCCCAATGGAAACGCGCGACAAAAACGCTGCAAAGAAGCTCATGTACCTTTTCAGGCGTAGGCCGTTTTGTAGCGCGTTCAGACGGGCTGAAATACGGTAAGGTGTGAACCATACCCATAGAAAACAATGTATTAAATTAACACATTTTTTAAAATTTGTTTATATAAAAAATAAAAATAAAAAAAAAAGACAGACAGTTTTTCTTACTTTATGTTATACAACATAGCAAATATAAATGCCAGGACAGTACACAAACTCCTGAAATTACCCTTTTTTGGAAAGTAGACTTTTCTCACTCAAGGTAGTTTGTTTTTTGCTGCAATATTTTTGGAAAAGAAGAAACATGCCGGTATTGAGGGTGTTAAAACGGAGCTCGGTAATGGTGCACTAGATGCATTAAATGTACAGGTCAAACAGAGGGATGTGCAGGATAAGGGAGGCAAAGGGGTTAATATACACATCAGAGCAGAAACAGAAATGGAGCTGACACATACAGAAAAGGAGGGAGAGCTGAGTGAGAGGGTTAAAAATAATTGCAAGCTTTAATAGTTTTTATTTTTATTAGCTTGTTTTCACCAGGAACTAATAAGCAGAAGACTCATCCAATAATTAGTTCCTTTACCCTCCCCTGCCTCTGTTGTAAGAGAAAGGGGAAGGCTTGGCAATGTAAACATTGAGAAAATACAAAATCAAACAGCGCTAAATTTAACTAGTGAATGATAGAAATCAAGTGCTGAACATATAAGCCAATTTTAACATACAACAAAAGTGCTGAAAAAAAAACAAATCAAACGTGGGTGACAGAAATTCTTTCTGTGAACATAGTGTTAATTATCCTATCAAAAGTGACTCTACTATGTGGTCAAGGTGGATAAATATTAATTGAGTGTTTCGTTTAAGAAACTATAAATTATATGTCTCTTTAAAAAAATATGCATATGTGGTCTCCGTTATTTGCTGTGTAAAATTCCAATAAAAAATGTTTTATAAAGATAACAAAGAAGTCTCTGTGATATTTTCAATCCGTTTCAAAGTGAAGAAAAATAACGAAATATTCCAAATGTTCGGTGATATATCCGCAATCCTTATTCCGGGGAGTGTATTGAGATCAATACATATCCCCTAAAAGTACTCACTCCAAGTATCCGGCTGTAACAGACAGCCACACACGTATATTTATCGGAGTGAATTGGTCCGGTGTATGTTGCCGGCACCTCCTCTGCCGTTAGTTGTCCAGATAAAGAGTACCCGTTCTCTCATGCAAAGAAAGAAAAGTCCTGGTGACAGGATCCTCTGTAAACATTACCATGTGATAACCAATCACAGTAATAATACGATGAGATTGGCTCTGTGCCGGAAGCCGCTGCTCTCCTCTGTCTAATGACAGCGGGAGTAGTGGCTTCACCCCAGTACCATACCCTGCAGCATGAGGTCACATGATCTCAAACTACGGTGCTGCTCTTTACCTGCAGGTCCACTTTAAGATGAATGCTTTAGAAAATTGTAATCAGATAGAGTGGATTTTGTCATCAATTCCTATTGATGAAGCTCAATTACCCACAGTCCTTCATTATGTAGGACGTCATTTAACGTCATTTAAAGACTCACATAAGTGATATTTCACTCATAGGAACCTGTTAGGTGGCTTAGTTATAGCATCCGTGATCAAGACTGAAATATAGACTTTGGGATGACTAGCCCGTTCCATTTTTGCAGGAGATTGCTGTGTGCTATCAAACAGTTGGAGAACAGCACCACCATCAGGACAATGTGCAGCTCAATCCTTCATAACCAAATACTACACTGGTAAAGAGGAAAGTTACAATAGTTATGTACATTTTTTTTCTCTCCATTTAAGCACAGGTATATTTGTGCTGTGACAGTGCTGCAACAAGTTCAGTTTTATGCAGACATCCCCAGCAGCATATACTTCCATCCATTTTACTACCCCCCACTACATTTAAATGCTGGGAGCAAAAGGAATGTCCTTTGTAAGCTACAAGTCGTTGGAGACTGTCACATAGGTGAGTCACCTGCTCCTCTGTTCCCAGTAGTACCAGGTACCTTTGGCTCCTTGTGACTGAACAAATTGTGAGGGAGTGAAGGAATGTGGAATAATATGTGCTGTCGGAATGGCCTACATTTAGGGCCTGTTCACATGATTTTCAGGTCCTGATCAGGTGCGGATCTGCAGATGCGGTGCTACTCATGCAGTGCGTTTGATGTGTTTTTGATGCGTTTTCGGTCCGGATGATGACAGTTCATTTTTTTTTTTCAAGTCGTGGGGCAGTCAGTATGCAGTTTCTTCCTCTGAGGTCGCTTCTGCCCTCTCGTAACATCTACTTCACTTTATGTATGTAAAGCTTGTGATCAGACATGTATCAGTTTGCAGGCATGTTGATGGTGCTGGCTACAGCAATCTGCAGAGAATGAGCTCGCAGGAGACGTCGTTATTGGGTACACCCGATCTTGAGGCTCCGGGACTCCAAGATCAGTTCTGGAGTTTATATGAGGATTTGCAAGCTCACCCGGATAATTTTTTTTCCTTTACTTGTATGTCCATGGAAAGGTAATGGGCATGTTTAAAATGTTTGCAGCTCATGCCTTTACTTCTACCTCAACCTGTCTGTCTATCTCCCACTCTGACATCATAAAAAGTGGAGCAAGAATACATTTTTTTTTTACTTAGCTGCATTGCGTTCCGTTTCCGTTCTCGTTGCGTTTTTGCCGCTTTTGTGCGTTTCCTGACTGGACAAAATGTGACCTGCAGTATTTTTTCTGCCGTAACCTGAACGGACTGCGCACGTGAGAACTGTAGCCCATAAAACACATAGGGATACATTGGGATGCATATTTAGTGCAGTAGCATACGGAACAGGTCAGCACAGAAAACGGACGTCGTGTGAACAGGCCCTAAATCAAATCTGTTGCTTTGCCCAGAATGTCTGCTGTAAGAGCAGTTTTGGGACCAATAAGGTTAGCATTCAGTCTTACGGTGCTTGTCAGGATTAGTGTACTTTTAGCTTCACGTTTTAGGCGGAACTTTGAAGCTGTACTCAAAAAAAAAAATAAAAAAAAGGCAAGCAGATAATAAATGGCTGGTCACCAGTATTGCTCATGGTCTCCCAACAGCCGATCTTTTCCCCATTACTGACTTACCAAGCCTTGTTTCACACTTTGGCTCTGCGTTGAGTAGGCCATCTTGCCAGGGGCAGAGCTTTGCTTCTTCAGGGCAAAGCCTCCAGCAAGGAGAACAGTGAGCAGCACAATAGTGACATCACCAAATCTCCCTCCAGATCACCAGAGACTAGCAGTAAAAAGGCACAGTGCCTTAAATTCTCAATGCAGATATACAGTTGTGTGAAAAAGAAAGCACACCCTCTTTAAATTCCATGGTTTTGAGTATCAGATCATCTGGTCCTAAGCAGGTCTTAAAAATAGGTAAATACAACCTCAGATGAACAACACATGACATATTACACCGTGTCATGATTTATTTTACAAACATAAAGCCAAAATGGATAAGCCATGTGTGAAAAACTAAGTACACCTTATGATTCAATAGCTTGTAGAATCACCTTTAGCAGCAATAACTTGAAGTGATCATTTTCTGTATAACTTTATCAGTCTCTTACATCGTTGTGAAGGAATTTTGGTCCACTCTTCTTTACAACGTTGCTTCAGTTCATAGATGATTGTGGGCATATGTTTATGCAGCTTTTCAAATGGGTTGAGGTCGAGACTTTGACTGGGCCATTGCATAACCTTGATTCTTTTCTTGTTCAACCATTCTGTAGTAGATTTGCTGGTGTGCTTGGGATCATTGTCCTGTTGCATGACCAAGTTTCAGCCAAGCTTTAGCTGTCGGACAGATGGCCTTAGATTGGACTCAAGAACACTTTGGTATACAGAGAAGTTAATGAGTGACTCAACGACTGCAAGATGCCCAGGTCCTGTGTCTGCAAAACAAGCCCAAATCATCAACCCTGACAGCAGGTATGAGCTGCTTGTGCCGATAACCCATGTTTGGTTTTTGTCGAATGTGGCGCTGTGCATTTGGCCAAACATCTCCACTTTGATCTTGTCTGTCTCTAATCATTGCTGATGTCTTGCCTCTTTGGCATTGTGTTAACACACACCTGAATGCTCCGCACCAGCAAACTGTTAAAACTTCAGCTTTCATCACACTTGCTGCCTGCTACTTAGCCTCTTAACTCCAATTGTAGCAGTAAGGGTGTACCTAGTTTTTCACACATAACATCTCCATTTTGGCTTAATGTTTGTAAAATAAATAATGACACGGTGTAATGTCATGAGTCGTTGTTCATCTGAGGTTATATTTACCCAATTTCAACACCTGCTAAGGTCCAGATGATTTTTATTATGTCTTGATACTTAAAACCATAGAATTCAAACTATAAACTATTTATTCACACGGCTGTACAGCTATTGGGCTGCAGGCACAGCCGTGCCTAGGCACACTTTTACCAGGAACTCTTCTATACATTCTCTGTAAGTGATCAAATCCACACTTTTTGGAGTCAGGTCCATTGTGAAGGTTAGGTTGCATCATGATTTATTGTAGGCCACTGCGTCTCAACTCCAGTCATCCTAAAGCACCCAAACAGGTCATGTTTCAAGGTTTCTTTTATTTTCTATTAACGATTTCATTTTTATCTGTAGTTCAAGAAGAACTCCGCACAAATTACAAATGAACCCTTGCAGTGGGGATACCCTCATACTGCAAGGATTAACAAATCGTCTTGGTCTAGGGTCTAAAATGAAAAAGATGCACCCACCCGATCCCCAATCCTGGCGACCGCTCACCTCTCTTTCCCTCTGCTTAGGGTGTAGAATGTCCCTCGGTGTCCTCACATCCGACGCAAGTCAATGGACTTGTATTAAACATGAAGACGTCAGCGGGGCTCAGACCACTGGAACACAGGGGAGAAGACGCTGCGGGGACCGGTCTAACAGCAGCATTGAGGATCAGGCGATTATATATGATTTTAGACCCTAGACCAAAACAAGTAGTTAATTTGCAATTTGCTCGTAGTGCTTCTTTAAATCGTGCAAAAATGTGTCAGATTATAAAAAGAATTGGCATTTCCCATGAAGAAGGGCAGACAGCCTTTCTTGTTTGCTTCAAAAGGGAGCTGTGCCTGTCTACAGGTAGTCTTAGCTACTATACACTTGCATTAAAATGAGACATTCACTGGGGAAAATGTGTCAGTCATTATGGCTTCCTCATAATGCAATCCAAAGGCTTCTTGCAGCCTGAAGATAAATACCAGTCCCCAGATATTTACATGGCTCTTTGGGGAAGGAATTTTCAAGTTTCTTTATCTTCTGGGGATTGAGCAGATCTCTGTGCTGGAGGAAAGAGACTTTATGGTAGCAGAGAAAGTGCCAGGAACTCCCCTGTGAGATCTCACTGTTGGAGTCCCCAAGAGATATTAGAAGCTAGTGATTGATCCACACCACTGCCTTCTACACTTAGATGACACATAGTTTAAGGGCTCAAGAACCCTTAAAAGGTGTTTCTGAATTTCTCTATCTGCAAATACTACAACATTAGTACAGGCACTAAAGAGGAATGGAGAAAAGTTTATTCACCAGGTTTAAGGACAAATTACCTTTGGGTGCTTCAAACTTTTTCGTTTGGGCTTCTTGAACCGCAGTATCCGTTCCCTTTCCTTAAAACACAAAAGACAAAAAAGTCATGCAGAGATTCCAACAACTATTAATAAATGTCTCATACAATGAGAACACATGCTTTGTCAGTGCGTATTCCTATTATATTCTAAAACAGCCAAAAATCCTCAAATCTCTGCTTTACAACCCCAGCAGCAGTACAGTCATCTTGATGGGATACATTAAAATGATCTTGCAATCTGAAAGGTAAATGCTGCAACTTTTATCATTACAACACCAAAATTGATACAGGGATTTCCTTAGTCCAACACTGACTGCATACTTGGTAACCTTTGCATCACTAGAACTCCATCGGTCCTAACAGCTGATGGTCATTTTTGTGCATAGCAGACTTTTATTTATTTCCGGAGTGGGCTGACTGAGCTTTTTACTGTAATAAATAATTCAAGAGTGAAGAGACCACAGATGACAGAAGCATATTAGGGCAAGGACCCTACTTCTGTCTCCCCAAAAACCTCCCTAGCAGAAAAGAGCACACACAGACTTAGCTAGGCACATGAGGGAGAATTTATCAAAAGTAATTACGACAGTTTTAGCCTCTTAGATCATTTTTGTGCAAATCGGTCTTTTAACATGTGCGCCTGTTTTGAGCTGAGCTTACACTACTGTTCCAATTCAACATGTTTTGCGCCTGTTTTCACCTGCACTTGTCCCGCGGTTGTCTGAAACTGAAGCATCAGCTAACAAAACAATCACAACTTAAGAAGCCCCCATGACCACTTCTTCAAGAAGCGACAGTTAAGCTGTTTGCCTGAAGTTACAAGTCTTCTTTCCTGGAGTTTATTTAACATCATTTATGAACAACATTACACTAGCAACATAAATCTGGCGCAAAATGCGTCAAATATATTCCATGAAAGTTCAAACACTCACAATTGCTATGATAAATTCCACCCAATGTGTATGTGAACGCTGTAATTACCACTGTGATGTCTTCAATGATTTGCTGCTGCTCCATAACTTGAAGCCTCAGGAATTCAATCTCTTGTTCCTGTGCATTGCTCAGATCATCCAGGGAAGCATGCGACTTCAGAGAACCCACAGTGGAAAACTTCTCTTTCTGAGAAAACATGAGAAAATCACAAGTCACTTTTAGTTTTTACTTATAGCACGCGTGGGCACTGCCTTGTCAAATTGTTAGTGTCCAATGACCATGACATTCGTCCAAATTCTTGACGGGGAACTGCAGTTGTCTGCTGGTGTGTTAGCACAGATGCTAGGCCTGCGAGCACTACCAAGGTGTGTTGTCATGCAGGCATTTTAATGCGCGTTACTCTAACCACAACGCGTGTACTGCAGTGTGATGCAGTACCAAGCACCCCAATGCACAGCAGCGTACATATGTTTTAACACACCAAAGTACACAAATGTAAATGAGCTTTAGAAGAAAAAATATGTGATGCACCATTTATTGTGGCCCATTCACAATCAATGGCCTTCCTAACGCAAAGCCCATAAAACAAGCAATAATCCACATTCAATGCATGTGCGTTAAAGCAATGTTGCTGTGTGAGCCCTTAGCCTAGGGGTGGGCAACTCTGGCCTTCCAGCGGTTGTGAAACTACAAGTCCTAAGAAGCAGTACAGGACTGCCAATTACAGGCATGACTCCCAGAGGGATGTTGGGAATTGTAGTTAAAGTACAGCTGAAGGGCCAGAGTTGCCCACCCCTGCCTTAGCCTTACCTGTGCATATAAGAAAGCCTGTGCTGAATGATTTAGGAGCCTACCATTGATGACCTCCTGTAATGCAAGTTGCCCAGTTATCATGCTGATCCAAAGGCTTCAAAGCTTTCTGAAACACTGACCTTCATCTACCGTAGTATGCCCATAAGGAATTCTGAGTTTACTCTGACTTCCTTAAAGTAGCATTAAACTCTCAAACTGTTGAGTCTAGATCAAAGGAATATACATTGCCCAGCAAAGTATTTGTTTACATTTTTGCTCAAGTACTTGCAGTCATCATGTTTCCAAACAGCTCCAACTCTCTCAGCTCCACTTCCCTGAACTTCATGTCCTGTACAAAATCACAAAAGGACAGAGTAGTTTGCAGCAGCTGTCCATCTACTAGCTTGGAGGAGGTAAGAAGGAGGAGTAGGGAGCAGGGGATGTCTTGCCTTGTTACTGTATGTCTGTGTGTTTTTTAGAGTCACACACAGCCTACTAGCACACAGCAGGGTGGCTACATAGGAAACAGTATATAAAACAAAGCGCCAGCGGCTTGTATCCAAACACGGAGAATATCTGAAATGGCTCCAAAATGAACCGCAGATGGGGCAGTTTCTCAGACAGGCTTTGGGAAAGCCTCAACTCTAAAAGAAACAACAACAAAAGAGCGCCTCCATCGCGTAAAACCGTTTTAATGAGACAGATTTAAACAGATAAAAACATACTCACAAAAGTGGAATTTTTACAGGCATGAATAGGTAAAATCGTGAAAAGCTTAGCCCACCGGCTACTCTTCCTCCCTGAGGTTAACGTTTCTGAGGCCACGCCTCCTTCGTCAGAACCAATAGGGAGTGTTCTGTTGACTCCCTTTTTAAAGCGCGACTCAGCTCAGGCTTACCATTAAGAAACAACTGGGGTCACTGGGATTCTAAATAAATTTTCCCGCTTAAGCAGAAGTCATATTATAAACTATCTTCATAGCTATGTTTATATCTGGAAGACTACGATCATTTATATATAAAAAACAAAATTTGCGTGATAGCATGATCCAAAGGAGAAAGTTTCTAACAATAAATAAATAGATACAAATAGGCAGGGCTTGAAAAATCCACTCGTCCACTCGTCTGTGACGAGCAGACAGTGGAGCCCGACGAGCTGCTTCCCGGCCGGCCGTTGTAATTACACAGTGAAATTTTTTACTGACTGGTGAGACAGCGCCAAATTTTTCAAGCCCTGCAAATAGGGCTACAATTGTTTAACCCAGATATATTATATACATATCTAAACATAGAATTGAAAAAGGAATGCTGGTTTTATATATAGCCTAAAATAATTGTAGAGTTTAGAAGGCTTTATAAGGTGTTTTGATGAGAATTGAAAAGTGTTTAAATGAGATCGGGGATGTGTGCCGACAAATTCTGTCTCAGCTTTTCGCGGCTGCACGAAATGGCACTGTGTGACACATGGATCAAGCTGGATAATGTTCAGGTGCAAAGAAAGTGTATATTGGAGGAGTATATAAAGGGGAGGGAAGGGGGAAGATCTGTATAAGTTATTTGGATAACGAAAAAACCCAAAAAGGATTTGGGATGAAACAATTAGGTTATTCAGAGTCCATAGTCGTTAAAACATAGACTAAGTAATGAGAATCAAAAACTGAGTGGTATCTAAAACGGACCTTGTAATTGATGGTGCTATATTACCATAGTTGTTTAATAGAGAGAACTAAATTCTTGAAAAGGGGTTAAGTGAAAAAGATGAATCTGTATCTGGACCTCAGTTACAGTGTCACAAAGCCATAAAATGTAGCAAAGCCAAACCAGGCCCCTAAACTCTAGACCAGGTCATTGGAGGGACCAATCTAAAAATCTCTACCCCTCTGACTCTATTTTTAAACCATTTGCACACTCAGGTCATAGAGGTCACTCTGCATGCTATGGTAGGAGGGGTAACCCAGGGCCTATTTTGCGTGAGGAAGCAGGGTCATACCATCCCAATAAGGACCATATGTCTGACCAAAGGGATCTTGATACTTTAACACCATCTAAAAAACCTCATAACGCACTGGAAACTAGACAAGAAGAGCCCCCAGACGAATGTGAGAGAGTTGGGACTAGACCTAAAAAACAGGTCCAAATAAATCTAGCATCTGCCCCTATTAATCCAGCTCCGCTTCCTTTTTTATCAGATCTCAGATCACCAAAAACAAAGATAAAAAGAATCACAGACAAAGAAGGAGAGGATACAGAGCTGGATATAAGATACAACAAAAGAGGCAGAACAAGTTTCTAGCCACCTCACTTGATCACTCCAACAATACCATAAAAATTTTTAATCTTTCTCAGCATTCTCTACAAGAAAATGAGATTTCCATCCTTAAAAAAGGCCTGAGTTTTGCCCCTGCCTCTAGTCCTAATGATTTTACACTATTTTTAGATCTACATAAATTTATTAGAAAAATTACCTTACAACGCCATTTTGCCATTAAACAAGCAAAAAATCCCTATCTATCCATGGAGGCACAGCCCATTGATCCAGAAGAGAACTTATGCAATGAGATAGAATCCACAGATATTGAGAACCTAGAACTGCTAGAGTCCCACTGGGATGGGGAACCCTGTAGTCTAGACCTTCTCTCTGCCTATGATCCAGATATTAGACACACCAGTTTTAAACCAAAATCCAGTTTTTATCCTTATAACTCCAAAGGAGATTTTATTACTACGTTTTACCAGCTGGTTCATATGGATTTTAAAAAATTATGTACAAATAAAAAGCGGATTAGATATAATCTCAATTTGGATGAATCCAGGGCCATACAAACACTTGGGAAAAATCATGATCTGGTAATAAAACAAGCAGATAAGGGTGGTGGCCTGGTAGTTATGGACAGAAAAGACAATGTAGCTGAGGCTCATATACTACTTATGGATACCACCACATATGCCAAACTTGAAACAGACCCCACTTGGGATTTTAAAAACAGACTTACTAGACTGCTAAAAGAGGCTGTGGACCTTGAAGTCCTCACCAAGTCTGAATTTCAGTTTCTTTTGGTTACACATCCATGTGTACCTTATTTTTACCAGATTCCTAAGATCCACAAAAACCCTACACACCCCCCAGGCAGACCCATCCTTGCTGGCATGGGTAGCCTCGCTTGCAATTTAGCAAGTTATATAGATTTTTTTCTCCAGCCTCTGGTGCATGAGCTTCCCTCTTATGTTAGAGATTCGGTCCACATCCTGGAGATCCTGAAACAATATACATGGAAGGAGAGTTACATCTGGGCATCCTTGGATGTGGCCTCTCTATATACGTCTATAGAGCATTTGTTTGGCCTTCAAGCGATCAATTATTTTTTAGGTAAGTCAGGCATTTTTAATTCCTCCCAGGCCAGTTTTATTTTGAGGGCCATCGAATTTACCCTCACTCATAACTATTTTACCTTTCTAGAAGAATATTTTATCCAACTCAAGGGCACAGCAATGGGGGTAAGGTTTGCCCCAAGCTATGCAAACCTTTTTATGGGATGGTGGGAGGACCAATTCATCTGGGCCAATAACCCTTTTGATGCACATCTGGTTCTGTTCGCCCGGTATATAGATGATATCATTATCATCTCGGATGGAACAGAAGCCAGCCTCACCAATTTTGTGGACTATTGTAGAAAAAACCCTTACAAATTGGATTTTACATATGTAGCCAATAAAGATCATTTGGTGTTTCTCGACTTGGAACTGGGCACAGATAAAGAAGGGCAGATCATCTCTAAGACACATTTTAAGCCCTCTGGAGGCAACTCCTATTTACATGCGAGGAGTTGCCACCATCCACGTTGGATTCAAAATGTGCCGGATGGTCAATTCGGACGGTTGAGGAGAACTTGTACCCTAGATGCGGACTACATTGAGCAAGGGGAAAAACTAAAGAGAAAATTTTTAGATAAAAGGATATAACACTGATCAACACATAAAATTCCAAATACTAGCAATACGATGCAAAGCCATCAACAACTCTGCCCCAAATACATCTCCAACCTCCAATCCCTGAAAACTCACCTCTTCAGGGCAGCCTATTCTACCTTCTCTTAAAAACTGTACATCTACTCCCTCAATTAGCTCATCTCTCATAGTTATTACCTTCTGAATTACTTGCCCTTCCTTGTATATTGTAAGCTTTAATGAGCTGGGTCCTTCTAATCCTTTTGCATGTTATCCCGTCTCCCCATATTTTGTGAAGCGGTGCGCAAACTGTGGCACTATAGAAATCCTGTATAATAACCATAATAAAAAACATCTGAAAAACCCTCAGATGTTCTGACTGCCTATTGCATTTCTTGAGTGCCCAAAAATACGCCACAATTGCATAGACATAGCATATAAAGTGCAGCAGCTAAGAGTTCAGCGATCAAGACTATGTAATGCACAGAACAGCTTGCCGAGCTCAGTGGTCAGAAGTGCCCCCTTGTGGTGGTTGTGAGTGCCCCTTTAAATGTTGGTGGTCAATGGTGTGTGCCCACTTTAATTTCGGTGATCAGTGGCAAGTTCCCCATAATTGTTGGTGGACTGTAGTGTTTTTTTTACCCCATAACATTAGTGGTCAGTGTGCCCCCTTTATGGTCAATATGCCCCTTTTCTGCTTCGTGTGCCCCCTGTGGTCAAGGGGGAGGTTTTATTTACATTTTAAGTTTACATTTGTGACCGCTGTGATTGTCTCACAGTTATCAAAAGGCAAAGAGCCATTCTATGCATTTTGCCTGTGATCTGTGCTAACGAAAGCTCAATCACAGGCATTCAAAGGGTACACTGGCTGGCCGTACGTGTGCTCTGCAGCACCGTTTATGAACAGTGCTCCAGAAAGCGGAGGCCGGCTACCTGTGGTTTTTTTTTTTTTATAGTGCAGTAGTAAAGTGATAAAGTAATTTTTGATGTGACTTTCCCATTTTTAAATATTTGTTCTTCAATATCTTGTATTGTATTTATTGTATTAGATGTATAAATCTGTCAATTAGACACTTAAAGAAGCAAACACTTAACTTGAAATGTGTCTTTCTTCACGCTTAACCGAGTTATCAGCCTCACAAGGCGAGCATTGTTTTTAGGAAGTCCCGACAATTTATGCACATAAAAATCACTGTGGATTTGACCTAAAGGTTCTCTTTCAGCTCTAAGTTATGTGAGTGGCTCATATCCATGTTATAATGTAAACAATGTTTTACCACTTCTGCATTTTCTCTTGATAAGGCTTTAATTTTTTCCTCCATCCTTTGAATTGTCTGTAAAGTGTCATCATTCTTTTTGGATAGCCTCTTATTCTTCTCTATTAGAGGTTTCACCTGGCTTTCACTTTCTCTAGTTCGTTTCACCTGGAAATACAAAAATAAAAACAAGAAGACACATCAGAAAATCTCAAGGAATTAAAAACGTACATTTGTGTGCCATTTGAACTGTAAATTGAATGTGCTATGTTGCAGACCTGTATAACACTTCTTGTTTATGATTTCTTTCAATTCAGATTTCCTTTATTGCATGTGAATTTAGGCCAAGTCCAAAACTGTTATTTCAAATATGCAGCAGGTTCACACATCTCTCAGGGATTCCAGTCATTAGATCATCCCAAGTTCCCAGTATTCCTTCTATTTGGGAATTGAGGTGATGCTCTAGACCACGGCTCAAAATTTCAAGTCCAAAGTTACTAGCCAGGCCTTAATAGTTACTCGCCACAAGTTTGCCCACTAACCCCTAGCCTGCCCAGGCCTTAACTCCATCAGGTCAGCGGTGTGACGCAGAGTACAGAGACCTGCGGTGTGATGCACAGTACAGAGACACCTTCTATGCAGTGGAGCCCGGGGTCCCTGTAGGGAAGGAGCCTGCCAATCAACTGGTTATCAGGGCAAGTGGACCGTGACATTTTTAAACTTTTTAAATCACCTTTTTATTTAAATGTAATTATTTATTTATTTTTTAAATGTTTATTTTTTTAACAATTTTTTTTCCACTTAACTCTATCGCTATCACACAGGAGCTAAATGCCGCTGCTGAAGCTGTAGAAGCGGCAGCAGTCCCCCCCTGAATTTCCACTCGCCCCCACGCAATTTTCACTCGCCAATTGCGAGTTGTATTGTAGCAGCTCTCTGATGCCCTAGAGATCCTTGACAGGGCCCAGGGATAGTTCGCCTCTGTGTCGTTCAAGGACAAAAGTGCCAAGCTATGGCTATCTGTCCAGATTTTATTTTTCACAAAGGAAATTACATCTAACTTTTCAGGGGTTATACAAGAATCCCCCTTCATCAGGGTCAATGCAGTAAGAGTTCACTCAGATTACTGCTCTGGCAGCCAGACCAGAGGGAGGAGTGAAGAGGGATTCTTGTATCACTTCTATAAAATAGGTTGGATGCAGTTTCTTTTGCGAGAAATAGAAATTATATCTGGACTGATATCCCCAGCCTGCCATGCTCATCCATTCACTCAATGAGAGTATTACTTCCATGTGCCTCTACGTTCAAGGCCTTGGCTCTTCCTACTGCATTACAGCACATCATGGCAAAACTGAACTCCTGGGACCAATTTCGACCACAACTACTACCTGCATTGAGGTTATATTTTCTCCCTTAGGTTCCTTCCAGGTGCTCTGCCTTGCACGCCACTCCAAATATGTATCCAGAGGCTTTCATCCGAAAACCAGCCACGGTGTAGGTTTGCAGGACTGTGGTCAGGACACTGTACGCTCATTTAGGAGTTTGTTGCAAAGGGCTGCATAATATGTAGGTGCTATATAATTGAAACCCACATAATATAATATCTCTGCAGAACCCTGAGCTCTCTTTGCTAGATTTGCCTGGAGGTGTAAATAGCAGGCTAAATCCACCCGAAAGTGCAAAAACATGGCACCTTTGGTTTATGATAAATACTTTTTTTCAATTAGTATACTTAAAGCATTTAACTGCTCACTAATCCAACAATAAATACAGAGAAATTGCACCTGAAGCCACCTCACAGTGCTAGGTTTAGGGGCTGTACATTTATCAATTTAAAGTGAATCTGACCTGGCCTTAAACATTTTTTAAAGGTTTCCAATAGTTCAGAATCACCTGTGTTAGTTTTAGAGTTCATGTGTTCCTTTGGAGCCCTCAGGATCTCAGGCCCAGCTGCACAAGAAGCCTCCACTTCTGTTCAGGTCAAAAGTTGACCCTTCCCTTTGTCAAAGCCCTAACACTTTTATTCACCTGTCAAATGCCCAAACTAGGATAGTAAAGACTCTGGCAGTGTGACAAAGTGTAGGGTTTAGTCTCAATTTATGTATAAGTCCAGGCCCCATGAACAGCCTGGTCCTATAATGCGAGGTGGGGTCCAAAGAGATGCAGTGGATTTAAATACAGCTGTGTAATATGCAAATGTGTGTATAGACACTAATGCTCATTGGCTGGACCCTCCTCTATCTCTATGACTAAGCCCCTTATTGGGTGAAACATGTCAGAGTGAGAAGGATCCACAGCAATCCACATATGCACAGCGTCTACCTGCATGCTACATTAAACATTTTCAGTAAAGCTTGGGGTGGGTGACTGGACTTTTTTGTGAGCAACTGCTGATGCTGGCGCAAGACAGGCTCGGTCGTTGTGCACCCACGTTTCTCTCTAGTGCTGCTGTGAAGGAGCGGTGATATAGGGCTACAGATTTAAATACTAACACAGACCGGTAAAGCACAAAATGTCTGAACCTTAGCACTGTTGTCACCTTGAAACATTTTAGGGTAGGTAAGACCAAGTTTCTGGTGTTTAAGATACAAATTCAACTACATACCAGCTCATTCCTCTCATCAGAGAGCAGTGTATTCCTGTCCTCCAGCTTCCGGATCACAGCGTACAGTTCTGCAATTTTTAGCTGGAATCTTCGCAGGTCTCTGTCATCTACATGTGTATCCTATGAGAGAGAAGATATATGTGACAAAATGAATATGCAGCAGGAGATAACAATGTCAGATCACAAAGAGTTATTTTACACGTCTTTACTATTGTATCTTAGGATAATTTTATCATCAAACTGTTCCATTCCTAAAAATATCACACTGGTGTGAAATTGTTAGACTACCATAGAAAGCCCATATTTTTCATAATTTAGTATTTTATCTCACAATTTATTTTAATGTGAAACAGATTCTGTGCTCGGCAATAGACAGGATGTATTGCAGGGACAAGTCTATAATTGTGCCTCTATATAGATCGTTGGTTCGGCCACATCTGGAGTACGCGGTCCAGTTTTGGTCGCCGGTACTGAGAAGGGATGTCCTTGAACGGGAGAGAGTCGAGCGGAGGGCAACCAAACTAATTAGGGGAATGGAGGACCAGAGCTATGAGACAAGGCTTCTGACCTTAAACATGTTTACGCTGGAATTAAGGAGATTAAGGAGGGATATGATTTTCATGTACAAGATGTTCAATGGTGACAGCAACATTGGCAACAAACTGTTTGAGATTAACTCCATTACAAAGACTAGAGGCCACCACCTAAAGTTGGTGGAGAAAAAATTTCAGCACAATGGGCGAAGAGGGTTCTTTACAGTAAGAGCGGTTAAGGTCTGGAACTCACTGCCATCGGCAGTGATTTCAGCCAAGAGTGTAGATTTGTTCAAGAAACGTTTGGACAATTTCTTGAGGGACCGTAATATCCAGGGATACCAGTATCCCTAAGAATGAGATGATGCGTGGACCTATATGGGTTGGACTTGATGAACGTATGTCTTTATTCAACCCCAAATACTATGTAACTATGTAACAGGGCACAGCAAATGACAGCTATGTTTTTGGCAATGGTCTTGAATTGAGTTTTAAATGTAGATTACCACAGTATACATGCAGCAAATTCAGATAAAGGCTTTAATGAATTGGAAGAAAAACATGATAGTAAAAATTAGAAAATAACGCACAGTAATAATACCACATGCATAATGCTTCTGTGAACTGACAATAAAGAGTCTAAGGCCCATAATGCAGAGAACCACATTGGAACCCAATTCAATACCCGTCATTGTTACCCAGTGCAGAAACCATCTTGAACCTTAACTATTAACAAAAATGTCTACTTTAGTTCCCCATGGTTCCTGTGTGTGTTGTAAAGTACCCACTGCTCCAAGCTCACTCCCATTGTGGGAGTGGGCTTGGAGTGGTGACTACTTTAGGCCTGGTTCACACCTGGGCGTTTTACAGCGCGTTCCTACGTGCTGTAAAATGCTCAACATGTGAAAACCAATAATTGCCTATGGGCATGGTTCCCACCTGGGCGTTTTACAGCGCGTAGGAACGCGCTGAAAAATGCCCTACGCCCAAAAGAAGTACAGGAGCTTTTTTGGGGCGTTTTTCCGCGCGTTTCCATTGGTATTCCTGAGTGTGGATCGAGGTGAACAAAGCGGTAACCCCGAGCCACACTCGGGAATACAACGTACAGGTCTTACCTTGTCCGCGATCCCCGCTGTGTCCTCTGGCGGCTGCCGACTTCCGGGTTCCGTCCCTTGCGAGCGGCCGCGTCACAGGTGGGCGGAGCCGGCAGGAAGTTTGAAAGTGAAAAAAATATATATATTTTTAAAATAGATAAAATAAGGAAAAAAACTTGCTGAAAAAATACGCTCAGGTGTGAACCCAGCCTTACAAAACACACAGCAAACATGGGGAACAAAAGTAGCCACCCTCCAGAAGGAAGGACAGTGTCAGCAGCAATTCAGAGATGATTTGAGGATCTACATCCGAGTGATACACAAATAAAGATACATTTATAGTTAATAGTTAAGGAACTTGAATGCATTTTTAAGATTTAACGCCTGAGTTTAGTGTCACTTTAACTTTGTCTGCTGAGTTCTGATTAAAGTGTAAATGGAGTGTTAAAACAAATCCGACGCAAAGTAACCACATCATAAGAACACTCTCTGCCCTTCAAAGAGCTGTTCAGTCAGTGCACTTGCCTCTTTAGGTTTTACCGCATGACCCATCAATTCGGATAGGTCAGCAACTCCGGTGGGAAGCTCCTTCTTTGGACTGCTGTGATAACGCTCGGCTTCCTTGGCCTGGACCAGCTGTTCATCCAAAGCTTCCTTCTGCAGCAGCAGCTTCTGTGTGTGACCAGCCTGCACACCAAGCTCCTTCTCCAGTGCCAGTATTACACGCTCCTTTCCTTTTATTTCATCCATCTAAGGGAGAAAGATCAGACAGCCTGTAACACAGAACTTAAGAGGCAGACAAATCAATATGATAACAAGGACACACACACACATATTAATGCTGCCCTATAGTTTGCATTAAATAGGAACTTTACCCTTATCTCCATTTAAAGAGGAGATTACCCAGGAAGACACTGGTGATGTATCCTTCCCAGGCTGCATCTGTGAGGCCAGGGCTACATTACCAGTGCCTCACTCAACTAAGAAGTGAAAAAACAGTAATTATAAGTAAAGGCAACTTTTCTTTAACTAATGAATTTAAGAAGATTATATCATATTAGTGTGCAGAGTTGCAAGTTGATGTGGTTTTAAGTGAAAGGGTGTAAAGGTCCGCTTTAAGGGTGCATTCACACCAAAATCCGAAAGTACTCAAGTCAATGAGGCCATGTATATACCACAGAGCGTACTTCATGAACCCAATGCTGTGGACCTCTCACCAATCACAACCAAAAATTCAGTGTGTTTGTACCAAATTGTTGGCTGTAAGAAAAGTCCTATTTTTTTTACCACTTCAGTCTTGGTATGTTACACCCCCTTCATTGCCAGACAATTTTTTAGTTTTCAGCACTGTGCAAGTATGCCCGAGAATTCCTCTGTCACACAACACTAACAAAATTCATTTTATATCATTTTTTGTGGGGCAAATAGAGCTTTATTTTAGTGGTATTTATTAACCACATTTTTTACTATACAAAATAAAAAAAGGCCAAAAATTTTTAACAAAAAGCCTGTTTCATTTATAAATCATAGCAAATAAAAATATCAGGACAGTCAAGAGGTCCAAAATGACCTTTCCTTTTTGGAAAGTAGACACTCCAAGGTGATCTGATTTATTGCTGAACTTTTTTTTAGAAATGAAGAAACATGCCGGTATTGAGGGAGTTAAAACATGGAGCTTGGTAACAGTGCACAAGATACAATAAATGTACAGGGCATATACCCTGTTTCCCCGAAAATAAGACCTACCCTGAAAATAAGACCTAGTATTATTTTTGGGAATTGCTAAAATATAAGACCTACCCCGAAAATAAGACCTAGTTGTGACCATTCACAGGGCCGGTGGTGGCATAAGGGGGAACTTGAAGAGCCGCGGGAGAGGAAGGAGAGAGTCAGCGGTGCCAACGAAGCCAGCGCTAAAAGAAGCGAGGCGACAGAGGAGGGAGCAGAGCCGCATAAGCCGATGCCTCCTCTATAGCCCCGCCTCCTGTCACAGGCGGAGTGATACCAAATGCTCTCCGCCTGTGAGGAATCGATAGTGAAAGTGTGCGTCGCCCATTCTGGCCAGCGATTGGTTACCAACTTGCTCTAGCAAAGGTTAGGCACCCCCGATTGTCCTGATCACCATATGTGTGTACATGAATACATGTAGACTGTTGTACATGAATAGGTGTGGATTGTTGTACATAAAAATAAAAGACCTACCCCGAAAATAAGACCTAGTGTGTTTTTTTGAGCCAAAAAAAATATAAGACAGTGTCTTATTTTCGGGGAAACACGGTACAGAGGGCGGAGGAGGTGAAGGGGTTAATATACAAGTCAGAGCACAGATAGAATAGATCTAACATTTCTCCCGGAACTATGCACCAGTGGACCGTCTGTTTTAATACAGCGGCCATTCCCGAAGGTGGTTAATATAAGAATTTCTCTATGTTTGAGACCGCCAAGAGCGGAGCGGGGTGTGGGTACTTTTAGGAATCCCTTTCCTGCATCACAAGCTCTCAGATTACCAGACTACATAAAAAGGTAGCAGGATTGAATGATGCACTACAGAAATGTCTAGATACAAAATTTTGCCATAAAGAGGGGCTGTACTTCCTGTAAGGGATCTTAAGGGGTACAGTTTTAAAAGGAGTTGTAAAGTCCTGCATATACTCTCTTGTATACAGCATTGTGATCGCAATATATATCAGAGTTGTTTTTGATAATGCAATCAAAGCTTACTTGAAATAATCCCTTTTATGTAGTGAGTGCTGCCTTCTGTCCGCCCATCACTTTCATCAACTTCCTGGATTCCCAGTGTGCTCTGCGTCTCTTTTGCTGATGCTTGATGTAATGCAATCTTGATATCTCAAGACTACATCCCATCATGCATTGTTTCCAGCAAGCAATAATGATGTTAAATTGTTCAGACATTGAGTTGTAGTTCAAAAGGACAGGTGAGAGCAATGACACAAAGAAATGCATATGCATGAGGCTAAGTGAAATTGTGTCAGCACACTGAGGAAGTACATCCTATGATCACCTTCGATACGTTTACAGACTTCTGCATCGATATGGTTATTAGGAATGGGATAGAACTTGCGTAAATTCAATACAGAAATACAGATTTCTTTTTAGTTTTTGACCATAGATACACTTTAACTGGCGTTCACCTTTTAAAGTAGTATTAAACGTTCAAATCTTTTTTCAGTAATGAATCCAGATCGAACAAATATACATTACCCAGCAAAGTATTTCTTTTAGATTTATGCCCAAGCACTTAGTCATCAGATGGGCTCCTACTCTCCCAGATTGCCTTCCCTGAACTTCCTGTCCAGTACAAGATCACAAGGGAGAGCACAGCCTCTGGCAGCTGTTCATCTACTAGCTTGGAGAAGGCAAGAAGGATGGACGAGGGGAGAGCATGAAGCAGGGGAATGTCCTGCTTTGCTGCGTCTTTGTGGAGATACACACACAGCTTACTAGCACACACAAGGCTGGCTCCACAGGACCCTGCAAGGGAATGGAGCCACCCTAAAAGATGATGTTAGGACCAGTGATCAAGGACCCAGCTGATTCTGCAGGAAGCAATCACTTTTAAACATCAAGGAGCAGCGTCCATTGTAAGTGGTTCAATCGGCATTTGAAATAGTTAAAACCCTTTTGGCTCCAGTATCACTTTAAATGCAGGCAGATGCGTCGTGCTTTGGCATGATCCACCATTTAAAAGGTTAGGAAGAGGAAATATGTTAATGGAACTACAAGAACAACATTTGTTACACAAGCTCCTTTACAGCAAACTTTGCATGAGTCACCGAACAGTATCCAAAGTAACAGCCAGTTGTCAAGGCAACCGGCTTTTGTGCAGAAGGAGCGGCTCTGTAAATCGCGATCTGTAAAACTGTTCTGATGCTTTATCCTTGATATGATGTGACGCCAAAACCAACGGCAGGAACTCGGGGACGGCCCACCATGTAATATCACTGCCATGTGATTTATGAGCGCACACGCCTGAGCCAGAACGATTCAGACGACGATTCGGCATGATCTGCCAAGTGCTTGAATGAACTGACTGCTGAGAACCTCCGGGAAACAAAGAGCAGCTGTCACCCTGCAAGAGGCAATTCAGAGTATCAATATGTCCTTTATGTCTCCTTTCCACATCTAGTGAGACGGGACAAGAAGGTTTACTAAATGGTCAAAGATGGACTATGTTGTGTATCAAATCTAACAGCAGAACAGGACATATGTGAACGGACCATCCTATAACCGAACCAAATAATATTAAAAACACAGCCAGGCCCCTGTGCAAATTTATATTGCAATTCCCTCACATTACAGAAGGACATAGACATGAATCCATAAAAGCGACATTACCACAGGACATAGTCATAACACAATCGCTGATGCCGCCTTTACAGGGGAACCAGCCAGGCTTATGAACCATTCTGAACAGTGATGTGCGTAGGCTTGGTGCGTAACCAGTTCACATGAATTTGCCCAAGTTCCCTGAGTATGCCAAAGCCCATGCAAAACGGTGACTGACCCCCCTCCTGGCCCAAACTGTGGCAGGGGCATTTCTCGCTAGTGTTACCCTTCAAACTCGAAATGCTGAGCTAAAATTGCCGTACCGTGAAGTGCAGTCTTGGCAACGTGTCACATTGTAGGTGGGGGGGGGTCAGGAGTCAGTCATCTTTTTTTTAAACACATGAACTTAGCCTAATGTAGGCTATACTCGCCTTCACGCCAGTGATGTGATAATTGCCTGCTCCCTTCGCTAACACCGCCATTTTAATCTGATCTTCTTCCAGGTTCAGGATCCTCGGCCATCTTGATGGGCCATGACGAGGGGACTTAAAAAAGAACTAAAGCCAAACCTTTTTTTGGGCTTTAGCTCTATTTTGGGTGACAGGAGTACATTTACTAATGTATTTTGGTGACCCCCAACTTAGCATACAGCGGGCTCCTGCCTGCTATTTGCTGACAGCGTTGCAGCTGGGAAAAATCTCGACAATATTGTTGGGATCTACCCTGCTGCCTGATTGACAGCTTACTCTCTCTAGAGCCAGAACATACTGTGCCTGCCCCCTCCCCTGTCTAGGGGGAAATCCTTGCAGAGAGTGATGACTGACAGTCACTACTCTCTGCAGGGAAAAGACCGTGAGCTGAGCGATCCGTGGTTTATGATTGCTCAGTTCTTGATCTATGCAAAAGCTGCAGTCTCACACACCAGCTCAAAGTATTGGGAAGAGTACATTTTACTCTCCTGATACTTCTCCTTTAAATCCCACACATCCGCAGGAGTTTATTCATCCCGACATATGCCAAACGTGTACACAGAGCGGCACATGGTCAACTCGGTGTACATTATTCCAAGGATTGCGAATACGCAGGTAAGAATCCTGTGCATCCTTCTGGTATATGGAGTCCTCCAGCCAACATTTGACATGAGTGTGATTAGTACAGCAATAATGTTTTTGTTCCTGGCAGCGTTGTCTACTCAGTACCAGAGAACTCTGTTTTAATAAGGACATTCCACAATCAAGATTCTAAAATAAAGATGCATAGAGGGAGCACAGCCCACCTGCTTAGCAGTATAGGTTTTTATCTTGGTATTGCTGCAGTACACCAGTCCTCTTTCTTTGTAATCCTTGGATCTAAAGAACCACTGCTTGTGATGCAAGAGAGAAATACCTCCGGTCTCTCACATATTGAAAAAACTCCACCAATCAGGATTAGAATTACCCTCGAAATGTGAATGTAATTGGAATTGCAAAAAGAGTGAGAGTTCACAGTACAGGATTTCATAAACTCCGAGTGACACTATGAAGTACTCTGAAAGCTTGCTGCAGTGGATTACACGGTGCTCGGATTAAGGTCAATTGACCTTTCTGACTCGAGCACAAACAAATCATTAGTTTCAGTTGTTGCCTCTAATTGCTCTTAAAGCGCATGTAACCCCAAAACCAAAAATTTAATCTATTGCAGCTTATCAATCCTCACATGCGGTGTCTGCATTTGTTTTGTTTTTTGTTATTTTTAAAAACTTCCTTTCACAGACCAAGCTGCCTAGTAAAGGTGGCACATAGAGGGTTGAGACAAACCATTTAACACTGACATGGGTGCTTACAACAGACAGCTTTTATTTCTTTATTCCAAAATCAAACAGCTAAAACTGTTTCTGTAACGGCTTAAAAGGTGTTAGCTGGAGTTCAGCTTTAATATGTTATTCAAACACATCTAACATTACCCTCTCCACAGGCTGACAATGCTGCTGTCCAAGGGTGGCTCTGTTGCGGAGCCTCCCTAAGACTGCAGGAAGTGTTACTGGCCGGATCACCAACTGAAAATAAGAAAAAAAAGCCTAAAAGTAATAAACTCCGGGAAGATTCAAAGTTTTCCCTTGCAGTGGGTCTTCCCCAGGCACTACAAGGTTTATCTGATCATTTACGACTACGGGACAGGAAAAATCTGTTTTACTTACCCGATTCCCACTCCTGTTAACTTCTAGACAGTCCTCTGCAGTCTCTTCTCCTATTTGCTCCAGCGGTCTAAAGACCACTGACATCATCAAGTACATTCCAAGGGACAGTCCATAGGAGTGGAAGAGGAGAAGAATAGAGTGCCAACTTCTAGGTAACCAGGGTACAGGTAAGTAAAACATATTTTTCCTGGGAAAACTTTTAATTTCCCTGGAGTTAGGTTTTAAGTGTTGGTAAGCTGCAATATATTACATTTATGTTTTTGGGTTTAGACACACTTTAAACAGCACACAGCAGATCACACCAACTCATGATCTTAGATCTCCTAGCAGGCCACCTTTAAATTCCAAGTTCTGATTTCCAAGTATAATAAATACAGAACGTTTGGCTTTAAAGAGATACTCTTTATTGGCCAACTCAATGATTTAGATTGCAAACTTTAAAACACACTAGGCAATTCATACAGTAGAGTTATCTGTGCAGATTTCCTTTAAAGACCAACAATACCTATATCATTCCTTAATCTCATTTTTGGAACCCCAATTGTTCTCTCCTCATATCTGCATTTAGGTTCTTTTGATACCTCCTCTATAGATGTGCATTCTATATTTGCTCTTAAAAAGAGCATTATTTACGGCTCGTAGGTTGGTAGTTCATAAATGGGTGTCCAGAACTCCCACTACGTTGGAGGTCTGAGTCGGATATAATTATTATTATGTATGAATGCATTACCAACTTCAGGGAAATGTGACCAAATACCATTTACTGCTGATGAGGGTCTTATATTGATAAGTGCCCTTTGTGGGGTTTGATATGGATAAGTGCACTATGTGGGGTTTGATATGGATACATTGTTGTATGGATGTCACCAGCACTCCAAGTATGACAGAATACGTCAAGATTTTTAGTGAATCTTCATTTTATTTTTGAAGTCACTTAAAGTGGAAACAAGCGCTTTCGGGGGCCGCGCAGGGTCCCCTTCATCAGGCTTAAAGTGAACATTTAAGCCTGATGAAGGGGACCGTGCGCGGCCCCGAAAGCGCTTGTTTCCACTTTAAGTGACTTCAAAAATAAAATGAAGATTCATTAAAAATCTTGACGTATTCTGTCATACTTGGAGTGCTGGTGACATCCATACAACATTTTATGTGATACGGCGCCATCCGTAGTCATTACGAGCACCCATTTTTCCACATGGGAAGTCCGGTAAGGTGTGCTACAGGTCCTTGGACATTTGATATGGATACATATCCCATGCAAACCCTCATGGGCAGGGCCCTCCTTACCATCTTGTCTTGATTTGTATTGCGATTGTAATGTCTTCCTTATATTGTAAAGAGCTGCGCAAACTATTGGGGTTATATAAATCCTGTATTATAATAATAATAATAATAATAATCATAATGAGGGGTTTGATATGGATAAGTGCACTATGTGGGGTTTGTTATGGCTAAGTGTCCTATGAGGGGTTTGATATAGATAAGTGTGCTATGAGAGGTTTGATATAGATACGTTTGCTATGTGGGGTTTGATATGGATAAATGAGCTTTGAAAAGTTTGTTATGGATAAGTGCGCTAGCGGGCACGCACGGGCAGAAAAGACCCGATCAATGCAAACACCCGTTAAAGGGACAGATGTAATGAGCGGACCTTGCCTCTAAATGCAAGTTTCATTTTAAAGATAACGGATAATTAATACAGTAAGAATCATTTCCAGGGAAAACCTTTTTTTGAAAGGAAAAAAAGCCCCAAAACTTACCGTCCATAGTAATCAAGAAGAGTCTGCAACAATAGGAGACACAGGATCTAATATACAGAAACCCATGTTCCTAAGAGCCCTATATAATGCACTGAGCCATAGTCAGACGGAGGTGTGAAATCGTGTACTGTAATGTAGTAGAATCAAACTACAGGATGTTTCAAGGACCATCTAAATAGCTGTATGTCGTCCAACACTAGCACTGGAGGACTGTTAGCTCTGAATTAGCATTTTCTTTATTATAATGACTGTTTTCGGGCTCCTCATACACAGAAAACAACAGATGTCAAGGCCGGAATGTGCACAAACTCTGTAATTTTCCAGTTATCATGTAAAATGGCTCTAGAGGAAGACACCAGCTGGCTTCATTATTCAGTTATTAAATATGGGAACCACAGCACGTGCAAGAACGCTGGAGAAAGGCACTTGCACTGTACACGATGATGACAAGTCCTAAAAAGTGAAAGAAAGTGGGCGATAAGCTGGTCCGATGACCACCAAATAAGGCCTAAGGCCGAACATATTTGTACGGTAAATCTTCTTGACACAAGAACTACTTTATGAACTTATGAATGTAAAGTCCTTACCAGTCTGCGGATGTCGCGCTCACTCTCCCGCTTTATCCTGGTGATTTCATCCTGGTGGGTTTGGTATGCTATCCGCAAATCCGCCGCCTTCATTTTATCGGCTTGCATGACATTATTCAGCGCCTCCTCCAAGTGTTTTTTACCCCCCTTTAATTCCAGGATTTCTTGCTGAAGCTTTATACGCTCATTATCAAAAGCCCTCCTGGCCTCTTCTCGTGCCTCATTCAAAAGAGCTGTTTTTACTTTGTCTACTGCCCCGTCCCTTAATACATTGAGTGTGGACTGTAGTCGCTGGATCTCAGTGTCTTTAATCTTTACCACGCGGGCTATATCCAGTTCATGCTGGCGTATGAGAGTCTCCCGGACTGACTGGAGCTCCTTCATTTTCTCCTCGTGCAGCTTTGCCTTTAGTTCAGTTACATGCACAGTATGTCTATGCTGCTCTTGCTCCCTTTCCTGCTTGACATCGTGGATCCTTTCTCGAAGTTTACTCACCTGCATATAAAAACACAGTCACGTTAAGATGCAACACTGTAACAGAACATGCAAACTAGAACATACTCTGGCCTGTGGGACTTCAGGCGATGGGCAGAGGACAAAAGAAAAAGTATGGTGGGTGTAGTACAGAGTGCATGGGTGATAGCCTTAATGCAGCTGTGTGCTGCATTAAGGCTATCCCATCAGAAAAGGTGCATGCATCAATTTCAGCAACACATGTTTTGAGAAGGTGAGTGGGGGTGCCATTCAGATGGCACCACTCTTTACCAAGATGCATACAGTGTTACTGCAGTGCAATAGCGTCCATGGGGCCCAAGCCATGCCCAATCACCTACAGAGGTTAGAGATAACCAAAGACAGGTGTATGTACTGTTATTGACTTGTATTTTCTCCTTCTCAGAATAGACCTATTAGCTAAGTGACAGTGCCTTACAAGGAGGCTGATCCGGTCTGCTGCCTGATCACTTGGCTGAAAACGGAGAGTCTGCCTAGGCCGCTGGAGGATAGTCAATGAAAGTCTTTATGATTTGTTCATGTAATCTTTACCAGGTGACACCCCCGCCGTGTCGTCATCGCGCATGCTCAGCCATAAGATTGACTCCTGCCGGCGGCCATTTTGGTGATGGATGCCGGCAGAGAGAGGAGGGTACGTTCACCTGGCGGGATGAGGTATGCCGCCGGGTCCCCTCCTCTCTCCTGACACTGTCGGGCTCCCGGTCAATGAACGAGTGCCCGACTTTTTAGAGGGGGTGACAACAAAATGACTGTCAGTCATTTTGGTGCCACCCCTGCAAAGGTGTCCCCTGGGTGCGGGCTGCACCCCCCACACCCCGCTTGTGACGCCACTGCCTAGAGGTAGTGAAAGCAACACTTATGGGCATGCTGGGTGCAGCCAATCAATTATCCGAGTTTCAAGAACAAAGAAACAAAGAATCACAGTGATAAATCAAAGGCCTAGCTTACACAAAGACACACATGACTGCGCTGTGCTCAGACCCTGCAAAAAAGAAGGGGTCATTCTCTACACCTGGAATCCCCAGTTGCTAATGCTACATGCTGCTGTGCATTTCAGCCCATTTATTTTAAATGGGCTGTGCAGTGCACCAGAATGCAATGCACAACAATGTGTACTTTACAACCCATAACATTGTGGTCTGAATGGGCCCAAATTGTGCCTAAGCAGTTCCCCGAAAATGAACCTTTTGTGTTGCAGTGCACTTACTAGTATGTCAAGGTGCCTAGACTCATAGCTGTATTACTGCAGTATGAGACCTCAGACGCTGCTGCCTCTAACTGCTAGACTCAAATACATTTGGAATGAGATTTGGTGATGTCACTGTTGTGCTGCTCACTGTTCTTGCTAAGAGAAAGCAAAGCTCTGCCACTACCAAGTTGGCTGCCTCCACACAGAGATACAGGCAGGACAAGACATGGTAAGGTTGTAATGGGGAAGGTTCAGCTGCAGGAAGACTACAGGCAATACTACTGATTAGATTTTTGCTCTCTGCCTTTTTTTTTTTTTGGCCACAATTCTTTTTTTAAACTTCGACAGCTGTTATAAAGCAACACAGTTATTGCGTATTTCACCTTGATACAAAATAATGTGTCACCCAACACATTTTTTCCATGGATATACAGTACCTTATTTTTCTCTTGCTGATGTTCTATTTGTATTTGGGTAAGTTTTGTCCGGAGTTCCTCGTTAGCCACCTGAAATGCCTCCATCTCCCCGTCGCACTTGTCTCCTTTGGCTCGAGTTTTCTTTGACATGTTTCTCTCAATTGTTTGTGCACCACATATAACCAATTATCTGTAATTCCCACTGGGTTGTCTTTGGCATTTGAAATAGAAAAAGTATCAACTATTTTTCAATTCACGATTCCTGCGTGCACAGTCCTTAGCCATCCTCCTTTTCTCTGGTCACCTGGAGAATAAATTAAAATTTTAAGTCAAACACAAAATAAATTTTCTTCATCTCTTAAGGTGCCCATACACTGCACGATTTTCGTACGAGAATCTCGGGAAATCCCGCGATCGTACGAGAATCGTGCAGTGTATGGAAGGCGTGCGATTTTCGCCTGGTTTTTAACATGATCGAGAGATAACAGCCGAACAGGCCGGTGTGCGGACACGCACACTGCCCGTTCAGCATTGCAGTCATCGGAAGCCCGCCCCTCAGAGGGGCGGGCTTGCGATGATCGCAAGTGCGATCTGCCTGTCCAAGATGGACAGATCGTACGTTTCTTTAAGTACTTTACAACCCCCGCAAGACAAAAGTCTTGCGAGGGTTGTAAAGTGTATGGGCAACTTAAAGGTGCCCACACACCTTGCGATAATCGTACGATTACGTAAGGTGTGTGGAAGCCCGCGATCGTACGATTATCGTAAGGTGTGTGGAAGCCGTGCGACCTCTACTACTGTACGGTCGCACGACTTTTATCTTACGAACATGTTCGAAAACCCGCCGAGAATCGTACGATTTTCGGCGGGTGTGTAGCATGTTCGTAAGATAAAAGCCGGACGGGCCGGTGTGCGCAAGCCCGTTCGGCATTGCGGTAATCGGAAGCCCGCCCCTCAGTGGGGCGGGCTTGCAATCATCGCAAGTAGGATCTGCCTGTCCAAGGGCGATGGTTGTAAGGTGTGTGCCCAGCCCTAAACAGCAGTACACTTTACCGGTGTCTATATCCCCATTGTAAGATTTACCAGTAAGGTGTGTGAGCAGGTACGCTGATGCACATTATTATATTTATTGTTTTTTTTTTTTTTAATCAGATAACTTTTATTAAGTGTTTCTTTAAACATACACTATAAAAGAAAAATATAGAACATCAACTATAACACAAATAAATAAGAAACAACCAAAACCAATAAACGCAAAAAAAAAAAAAAAAATCCACCACATCCACCATATGCACATATGGATAAAACAGTATCCAGGAACTAACTCATTTAGGTCAAATCTCCATTTACAACACTGATGTAATTCAAAAAGAATCATAGAGACTTGGAACTGGATTAGTCAAATTATATCTTGAGCTCCCATATACAACCCTCATATGTCTAAATTAATAATGATAACAACATGAAGATATTCTAGAGTCCCCTAATATGTACAATAGTGTAGCCATCTGGACCAGACTAAAAAAAAAAATTATTGTATGTATTGTTTTTTTTAGCTACTTTAAAACATTCGAAAGAAAATAAATCGCCATTGTGCAGATACACTTACACATTCACCATTCTTATGAGCTTACAAATGGTAATGCAGCCCAAAATGCTGCCAGTAGTAATTTTGTAAAAACGTACTAAAGCTTAAAGTGACACTAAACTCAGAAGTTAAACATTAAGTACCAGAACTATTAGCAAAAACGTATCTTATTTGTGTATCACTCGGCTGTAGATCCTCAAATCATCTCTGAATTGGTGCCGACACTGTCCTTCCTTCTGGAGGGGGGCTACTTTTGGTCCCCATGGTCCCTGAGTGTGTTGTAAAGTAGCCACCGCTCCAAGCTCACTAGTTTACTAATTTGTATTGAGATTGTAGTCCATCACGGGAGCGAGCTTAGATCAGTGGCTACTTTAAATAACACAGGGACCATGAGGAACAAAAGTAGCCCCCCTCCAGGAGGAAGGACAGTGTCAGCACCAATTCAGAGATGATTTGAGGATCTACAGCCGAGTGATACACAAATAACACACATAATTGTTAATAGTTAAGGTACTTGAATGCATGTTTAAGATTTAATTATTGAGTTTAGTGTCACTTTAATGAAACGAACAGGCTCCATAGTATGCACAGTATGGTTTCCTCTATGTCAGGGGTCTCAAACTCAATTCCCTCGAGGGCCCCTTGACAAATGTTTTTCTCCCATGGGGCCTGCTTTAAAATAACATTTAATTATATGCAATATGGTACTACGGACCCCAAATACACACACAATAAGCCCCAATTCATATCGGCAGGTTTAGATGCGATTAGGGATTCCTGAGTCAGAAATGATAATGATCAGGTGAGAGCAGTTGCATGTAAAACTTCTGCACACCGCATGTATGTGATACATTCCTAACCAAATGTAATAATATCACATATCATTACATGCGGTGTGCAGGAGATTACATGCAACTTCTGTCACCGGATCACTAACTTGAATAGGTGGCAGCTGCCGCTTTTAAACGCCAGATTAGGGATTCCCTAATTGCACCTAAAGATACAGGTGTGAATGGAGCCTAATACACTTAAACTCTCCCTCACCCCACCTTCACATAAAAAAAAACTACCACTGCACATATAAAATAATTAGAGGTGCACCGAAATGGAAATTTTAAAACCGAAATTAAAAAAAATGTCAGGCCGAAACCGAAAATGTTTTTTATTTTTTCACATTTTTTCTATATATTTTATTTTTTATAAACTTTTTATTTTTTTATATTTATTATAATAATCCCCCCACCACACACACACTATATTATATTATATTATATATACACACACACACAATCCAATCCCAGTCCCCCCACACACATAAAAAATAATATAATTCCATAATTCCCAGACACACACACACACAACATATAACATAATATAATTCACAGTCGTCGTCCCCCACATATAAAATTGTGTCACAGCGCCCCCACACATGTAAATTAAATACACAGCCCCCTCTCCTTCTTACCTTGTTGCAGGGAGGAGGCTGTGAGCCACAATCATCGATCCCTGGTGATCTAGTAGTGGCGATTAGTAAAGTCTGCTGCAGACCTTACTTATCAATCCTTTCGGCCTGCGTTCAGCGAAGACCCCGGCCGAAAGGATCAGAGTGCTGGCACAGAAGCAGCTATGCGGTCTGCATCCGACAGAAATGCAGACCGTGTAGCTGCTCCCGCAAGTCTTATACGCGGTCCGTGACCGCGTACCAGACTTGTGAGCTGGCTGTGGGCCACATAGTACCGGCTCGCGGGCCGCTATTTTGAGATCACTGCTCTATATGTTATGCATTACGATGTAAAAGAGCTTTAAACATTACAAATTCACCTTTGGAAAAGTAAGGATTTTGTTTTTTCCAAGGAAAGTATACCAGCACTACACAAATTTCCCCATCATGCAGTACATTGAAATTTGTTGCAATTGTTTACATTTCTTACAGAGCAAAGACAGATGTGGACAGCAATAAGTGTCAGTTATTTACATTCTGCTGTTCAAGGATCAATGACGTAGATGGGGCAGTAATTGGTTTACTCAACCCATCGAGCATGACACAGGAATTACCTAAATCCTTTACACAGCAATATGATTTAGAATACAGTTAAACAGTAGTGGAAGTAACAAGCTTTTGCATGCTTCAAGTCTAAAGTAAGGTGGACTAGAGCATGAAGATATGCATTCTCTTACCTGGAAAGAAAGTACTCTTGCTCACATGAAGTTTGTGTTTTTAAAGCAAGTACACGTTTATAAATGTAAAAAATGTAAAAAAAAAAAAAAAAGCTGTAAATGATCCTTGAATCATCTATTTAAAAAAAATGTATATACACTGTCTGGCCAATAAAAAAAAAAAAGTCACACACCCTAACATTTCATTGGACCGCCTTTAGCTTTGGTGACGGCACACATTTGCTCTGACATCATTTCAATAAGCTTAGTCAATGCCACAACATTTATTTCCATCCAGAGTTGCATTCATTTTTCACCAAGATCTTGTAGTGACGATGGAAGAGTTGGAACACTATGTAACGTCTTCTTCAGCACATCCCAAAGATTCTCAATGGGGTTAAAGTCCGGACACTGTGGTGGCCAATCCATTTGTGAAAATTATGGTATTGTGATCTTGGAATATGCCCAATGTGCCATCAGGGAATAAAAAATCCATTGATGGAAAAACCTGACCATTCAGTATATTCAGGTATATAGCTGATCTAATTTTTTTGGGGGAACATAACAGTGCTAAAACTAGACCAGACCAACAGAAGTGGTGGCCAACCCATGTGTGAAAATGATGTCTCATGCTCCCTGAACCACTCTTTCACAATCTGAGCCCGATGAGCCTCTTTCACTCTTGCATTGTCATCTTGGAATATGCCCAATGTGCCATCAGGGATGAAAAAATCCATTGATGGAAAAACCTTGTCATTCAATATTTTCAGCTGACCTCATTTTTTGGGGAACATAGCGTTGCTCGTATTTATCCAATGAAATACCTATTTGCTTAGCTACGGTATATCTAGGTGGCGACTTCTTTTTTGGACATATTGGAAGACCACAGCAACTCTCTGAATCAGTACTGTGCACCCCGACACCATCAATGTGTACATAAAGGCTGATTTTTATCTTAAAGCTCCAATTCAAATAACTGAAACTAAAATAAATGAAACATATCAATCTAGCACTATTAGTTCTGCAGCCGCCTAGACAAAGCGTTAAATAAAGTATACATCACCGACTAAAAAACCCAGAGAACTGCACACAGCTCAGCAACTGCATTACAATGTGCCGAGCCATTTATCTCTGCCATTAATCACAGTGAAGACCATTCCCTGAATACAAAAAGGCAGGCTCATAACAGACAATTGATCCTTATTAGGCGCAGTATCTCATACCAACACAAACCAAATAAAGTATATGGCTTTCACTAACCTCCTACAAGGTGTGTGCTGTGTCTATCATTCTACATGAATCCATGATCCCAAGGGGAGTCCTTTCATCCAAGACACGGAAAAAAACATACAAACTACATAGGAGCAAAATTTAATAAAGTAACAGGGCTAATCACCGAGCCACTTACCATATAGTAAATAAACCCTCAAAACAGCTAGCTGTGTGTTCAAGAAAAGGGTAAATTAACAGAAGGCTTCATGCTGAATTTTAAATGTCATTTCCCAGATTTTAAAAAGGGCATGAAAGCAATTTAATGGGAATCTGTAGACAGAAATTAAACAGGAACAGTCTACTGGGTGTATCCATTAAGACAGGGCAAAGAGCAATGGTGATCTGATTTGTGTACTTTGTACACGGTTACACAATTTAATAAATAGGATTTGTATTGTAGTCCTGAGATTTACACACAGTAGATGTAGGAATTGAAGAGCCACACCAATTAAAATAGTCCAGATACAACCTTATTCCATTAGGATCAGGGGGACATTTAAAAAAGAGAACTATGGTTCAAGCTTTTTTTTTGCCATAGTTCTCTTTAGGGTCACAGGAGGACATATACTAATGTCCTCCTGTGACCCAAAACGCAGCATATAGCAGGCTATTGCCCCCTATATGCTGACAGTGCAGAGCCAGGCAGCAGCTGGGACAGATCCCATTAATATTGTCTGGATCCACCCCGCTTCCTGATTGACAGCTGGCTCTGCTATCACCAAGTATGGTGATATCACTCTTCTGTTGAGAACTACAAGGCACTCTGTCATTGTGGCTGAATGGATGACGAGGAAGTGTGGGTGAAGCCACGAACAGCCATGCCAAATTCAACACACAGCAGCAGCCTGCAGGGAGAAGAACCCCGTGATTCAGGTAAGTGGGGGGAGGGAGGAGGGATGGGAGCAGGATGAGGGTGTCCCAAAGTGACCATGTTTCATGTAATTCACCCTGAATATGCATATAACATGAAACATGGTCCAAAAAGGTGAACTAAGCTTATAACCAATGTTAAATAAGAAACACCAATGGAATAACCACATGGATCCAGCACTTTTCCACAATTCCAAATATCTGAGATTTACAAAGTCCTTACAGAAAGTGCAGCCTTCCCAATAATCCAGGTAAGGGCAAAAAATAAAGCCACTACCTGGATTTCGGGCAGGTGTTGCTTGGATTGCTTCAGTTGGTCAAATCCAGGTTCAACAACATGTCCCCAAGACATGAGGCCAGCTGTCCACCTGAATGTACCAAATGACCAAGTTTATCCATCAATGGATTTTTGTTCCCCGATAGCATGGGCATATTCCAAGATGAAAATACCAGGACTTTAACACAGGGGTTGGCCACCACAGAGTCCAGTCCTTAACCCCACTGTGAATCTTTAGGATGTGTTGGAGAAGACTTTAGGCAGTGATCCAACACTTCCATCATCACTTCAAGGTACTGGTAAAAAAATGAATGCAACTCTGGATGGCAATAAATGTTGCGACATTGCATACGCTTATCAAAATGCTGCCATGGGGAATGTGTGCCGTAATCAAAGCTAAAGGCTGTCCAACAAAATATTTATGGTCATTTTAAAGCCCACTCCTGATTTGTAGTGACCTTTTCAGGGCTCCCCACCACTGTTTTCTCCATCACAGTTGCCTCAAATTACATAGGGATGCATGTGACCTCCTCCTATGTTGCAGTGCCAGGCCCTACAGGCCAGTCATTAGACCTAAGCAATGTCACATGACAGAGGCAGTAAAAGATCACTGCCCTGTGTAAGCTCAGACACCATCCAACAAAGAGCTTACACCAGTTAATTTACAGGGGCTGTGAAGGAGGAAGAACTTTTAATAAAACCCCTTTTTGGGGGGTTCATCAAGATATAGCAGGAAGAGTTATGTACACGGGGTGTAGTTTTATTTCTGTGTAGTTGTTGGCAGGCCCCCCTCACTGCTCTTCGAGTCACCAGGACAAGAAATCATCCTTAAGGAGACACAGACAACACGACTCCCAACACAAGATCTAACCCTTCCCTATTTTTTCTATTAAAAAAAGTATTTATAAAAAAAAAAAAAAGACCATCTATATATTTACAGATGTCACACTGTCCTCATTTCCTTAGGGATCAGGTGACACATCTTAGCAATTTCACTTTTAGAAAGGCTTTATTTTGGCACGCCAAAACTCCTCAGCCCTTTATCAGCTATACTAAAGAAGATGCAGCAACTTGTTCATTCAGTATGGCAAATCTGCAGCTAGAGCGCACAGGAGTCATGAAGCAGGTAGGTTCACCTTAGCACTCTACTATTTGGTTGGACAGGCGAAAAGAGCTGACCCTAATAGAATTCCCCAGTAATAATAAAATGCATAGAAAAACTGAGAAGTGCAATGACCTTTTCTTTGAAATGTGGACCTGCACCCAAATATGCCAAACTGCACCCAAATATGCTTACAGTTTAGTAGAGTAAAATGAAAATAACTTGATTTACCATAATTACCATAGATTGCTTGAAAGGATACATGCTAAATCATACCTTAATAATAAAGACTTGTATAGCATAGTTATATGTAAAGATTCACATTAGATGAATCAAGTACAAATCAAGCAAAAACCTAAACAAATTTAAAAAAAATGTAATATAGCATGAAAGATGGTAAATGACTACAAACATAACGTTAAAAGCCTACCTTTATTGGCTTCTGCTTTCACTTTGTAATTGTAACCTCTGTAGTCCATGTAATATACTCTACTACACTTTGTGACTCAAAACACTTCCTACAGAGCCAACCACAACACTTCAAAAAAAAAAGCCTACATGTATTGGCTTCTGCTTTCACTTTGTAATTGTAACCTCTGTAGTCCATGTAATATACTCTACTACACTTTGTGACTCAAAACACTTCCTACAGAGCCAACCACAACACTTCCTCCTTTTCCGACTGCACAGATGACAGTATCTCTTTCTGACTCCACAAAACAACATATGCTGTAGGCTAGGTTTGTCAAACAAAAATTAAATAGTGTACATGTTAAAAAAAATAAAAACACTTGGTAAAGTACAGCACCAGGGCTGTCCCTATAATAAGGCAGCCTAAAGCTGTTGCCTCAGGTGGCATCTCTTTGGGTCAAATGAGGGGGGTTGGCAGACCCAGCATCCTGCCCAGTTCTTGACCAGTGTTTCTCAACCATTTTTTAGACATGGCACCCTTTAAAAGTATGCAAAATCTCGAGGCACCCCAGTCTAAAATGTAATAGATTTTAAGGGGCACCCAGGTTGAGAAAGGATGCTCCCTGCAACGCCACTGGTTGCAATGAGCTGAGCGGAACCCTCTGGCCGATGTCCCGCTTAACTCCTGGCAACCAGTGTTGCCAGTGAGCTGGGCGGGATGCCTGCCAGAGTTGGGTGGTGCACCACAAGAACACCGGCCAGAGTGTTGTAAGCTAGCACCAATCCGCCCCCCCACAACACACCCTCCCCCAGAAACATGACCACCAGCAAACACACACCTCCAAAAATACCATCCTTAATTTAAAATAGAATACACAAATGCAGCGTTACAAACATAAAGTTACTTACTAGTTTACCTCAGAACAAAAACTACATGCTAATTTTTTTGCAATCGCACTGCACTGGAATGCACAGCATTTAGGGTGCCATTGAAATAGATTGCACTGCAACACACGTCCCGCAGCAGAATTTGTCAGGCCGAAACCAAAAATGACTTTTTACCAAGTATATATATATATTTTTTTTAAATAATTGTATTGTTAAAATAGCTTCAGCAAGGGAATGACATCTGCTAGTGGCAAGATTCCACAGACAGCAGCTGAATGTAAATACTGCAGGTAGTGGGCGGGTGCAATAGCCAGTCTGCTATTTGCCATTTCAAATTGCAAAAGCCAATAGCAGGCTGGCTATTGCACTCGCCCACTGCTTGCTGTGCCCTCCTGTCCACCAACTAATCAATAATGAGAATAGTTGACAACTATTCTCATTATCGAGTATTATCGATCAATTAGTTGGTTGCAGCCTTAATCCCTATAATGTTTTAAAAGCTTTTGAAATATTTGCCAAACACCTCCTTCCCAAACTAATCCTAAATATATATTCGGCCTGACAAATATCTTTCCAAATATATAAGATTTAAGCACCACACCGGTGATTAAAAGTCTGAGCTTCAGGCTCAGATTTATTTAATTACAAACCAAAGATACTGCGGAAATCCTTTGGTGCAGAGAAGCTGCGCCTCTCCAAACACTTCTACAACTTTTTTTTTTAACAGTAGGATAATCTTAGGCTTCCATCTCTATCCCTTCACTTTCCCCAAATGTTCTAAAAAAGTGACTGTAAAGATCTGAGCTTTCCATCTAGGATGACGGTTGATGCCAAGAGCAACCAATAAAGAAAGGAACAATCTCTTACAAAAGACATAGGAAGAGGCTCTCACCAAGATGCAGGATCTGAAAAGTACCCATTCCCTACCAGAAGCACTAGTGGTGGGGATGGAAATGTGTTTTGGGAACTCCATTAGTGTGGCCCTTGGTATGGTCTCACTGGTAGCAAGACAGACCCAGGCAGAATATCAGTCACTATGCACATTTGTGGTTTTGTGCACTATCAAGGAAATTTATTTAGATAAGCATAGATGGTATCAGAGGGCGAGACACAGGTTGTCAGGAGAACTAGAGTTGGGATTTGTAAAGAAACAGGATGTCACCAGCACACCAGAGTGTTAGTGACATCCTGTTTCTTCATTGATCTGAGTGATGCCATTTGCAGTCATTTCAGCACCCATCTTCATGGGGTTTAATGGTAATGGGTATGGTGGGATACCTAATGGACTAGAGTTGGAATTCAATGCACTGTAGAAAACACAGCAAGGGTCCAGACAGTTGGAATTTAAGCAACGTTAGGATAAACAAGGTCAGCCACCATGTTCAATCAGAAAACAAATAACCAGCTACATGATAACCATTTTTTTAAATAATTTTTAATTAGGTCTCAAAGAAATTATTAAATAAGCATGTGACCAGGATATGGGAATCCAAGTAATAACATATCCATAACAAGCAGTAAATGAGCTTTCACATTGTCACAGACCTTTGTAGCAGCAGGCACTGTGGAGACGTTCATCCGCACAGCAGATGCTCTGAAGCTGTGCAACTGGTTATCTCTGCAACTCAACTTCCCAGCAATGAGTTAGTAGCTTAGCTCTCTTGTTCCCCCCTTCCAGCATTCTTCCAATCTCTAATATAAACTGGGACCTTGACAACTTTTGAGGATACATTTGCTTCAAAAGTCACATGCAAGCACATGTAACCCATGAAAACATGTCTAAATAAGAGGTCATTAGTCCATTAAACATATAGGATTTTCACTTCATGGTGCCAAGATACAAAAGAACATGGTCTGCCATCCTTTCTTCTCTACCCCATCATAACTACGGCAACCAGACAGTCGTCTTTAAAATGATATATCTAATTTATTCCCCGGTTTGAGAAGTCTGTGCAGCATCTCCACATCTAAATGCTTGTACGGCTCAGTGGCTGCCCTAGTTTGAGAAGCTTTCAGCACAAACACAAAAATCTTTTCCTGGAATGAATGCATTTATGATGAATAATTCATCCACTCCCACCACAGGCATAATTAAGAATGCAAAAGACAAGCTGGGCAGCAAAGCAAGACTGTTTGCAGGTTGCTGATTCTCAAATCTTTGACCACACACACCAATCAATTTGCACACTAGCAAAGAAGAGATCACAGCCAGACTAGGAATAATAAGCAGACCTGGCACCTAACCATTCTCTGCTAAGCCAAGGAGTGAGGGAAAGCCGGCTAAGAAGGTAGAACCCCAGTGAATATTGGTCCTTTATAGATTATTTGTTCATTCTGTACCTGACAGTGCATGCAATACTTGTTTTCAAAAGGGAATATCTGACTAAGTCAGGGCTGGACGAACACCAGGAGCTAGGTTGCCAATGCTTCTTAAAAATGTAACTTGGTGGCGGACTTTTGAGATTTTGTTTCTAGTTGTTGTCAATGGAGTTGGTTCCTAAACAAAAATCCTCCTGGCTTGGAGAGGCTGGCTCCTGATTTTATTTTGTCCATCTGGACTTGAGGGGAAGTTTAGTGACAACTCAGCTGGTCACTTCCAAAGAACTGCTGCATTTCCCGTTCATGTTAAAAAAATTAAAATGCCCAAAACAGCCAAATTACACAATGACAGGTGTAAAAACCAAGCATTGCTTTTTCGTTGCCATACCAGAAAAAGATTGGGTTAAAGATGGAAGTGCCAACAATGGAGGCAGACATTGCAGCGCTGGAGGGGATCGATTTGCTGGGTAAGTGTGCTATAGTTTGCAAATATGCTGTGCATACCTAAACATTATGGCAAAAAGCTGCCGGGGGCTCATTTGCTCCGGTAGTTTATTTCTAGTGATAGACTGTAACAAATGTGTCATTTTTAAAAATGTTACCATAGTTACACCAGTCAACCAATAATTTCTAAGAAGAGTTCTACTTTACACACACACACACACACAAATAAATACATTCCATCCAAAACCAAACATTCATATTGTTGTGAAAAAAAAAAACGTCATGAAGGTCTTGCAAGGTGTGCAGTAAGAGCTGACAGATATTATCCTGGGAAGACACATCATGGAAGAGAAATTAATTTTCATTGTCCCACTTTAAGCCTCCAGTGACACTTGCCAAAACAGACAGTACGATGCCAGCAGAGCAGTGTGATGCTGACCTAAATGAGGTAGAGCAGCCAAAGAGAACGTCTGAAGAGCTCATATAATACATGAATCTGCATGTCAACTATCTTTGTGAATACTAAAATTTTGCATTCATGCCAAAAGATTTTTTTTTAAAAACCTCCAAGACTTTATGAAAGTCCTGTAGACTTTCTGCCAAGCAGGCCTTTGGAGCAGGCAGAACCAGTGTTTAAGAAGGACAAAACGGCTTTGGCACAGACCTCCAGATCCTGGGGAGTCCAGCTCAAACTATTTTCTTTTTCTGGGCAAATAACCACAAACAGTACACACTGCAAAACTTGCACTTTGGAAGCACACTATAAATCCGTATTGTCTAACAAAGATGCTGCAGTAACACATTTTCATAAATATTAAACACAAATCCAATGTGGGTTACAGGAGCAATGATCAGCGGGCTGGCAACATGTTGCTGTATGGACAACTCTCATCTGTCGACAGTATTTAAGGTGACTTCTAAAATGAATATTTGGGCCTGACTGAGATGAGCACGTGATAACAACTAGCAGTCAGATGCAGGAAAAAAAAAAGGCTCAAATTTTTTTGAGAGTCATTGTGCACAATCTAAATTGGGCCAATATCATCGGGCTTTGGGTTTCTGGAAAAGCATCAGCTTGACTTCAGTGTGGGACGCTTCTGGGATCATTCTGAATTTGACTGGTACATTTGGCCTCCAGTTGACCCCTTTCTGACCTGCTGCCAATAAATGCTGCCCTACCATGAACTTTTATGTGAAAGCAAAACCCGCTTGAAGTTAACAACCCATCAAAACAGGCTCATCAAAGAAACGTAGACCCAGGAATGGAGGAGAATTCAACTCTCTTCTCTTCCTTCAATGATGTAACAATAGATGCCACAATAGAT
>NW_017306791.1:225368-382234 GCF_000935625.1 Nanorana parkeri
AGGAGGTTACACATAGTTTCTTCTTTTCCCTCTCACAGGCCAATAGAGTGGCATGGGAGGAAAGGAGGGTAATAGCAGCATGGAGGAGGGTCAGACATCTTCACATTTAAGACAATGTGGTTTATGGGGCTATAATTCCTGCTCCCCGTGACATCTGCAAAGAAGTAGTAGATTCTTCAAGTGCTATCCTAATAAGTAAAATACAGAACTTCCTTCGGAACATGTGTACCAGCTTTGCTGATTTGTATTTACAAATTCAGACTCCAAGATATCACCAGGATCCTTTAACTGTGTGGCCTGCCACTGGAACAATCATGTGCTTACCACGTGTGCATGTTAAGGAGTGTTTTATTTGCATATGAACAGTTTGTTTAGGCTTATTTCATATTTCTTTAAGCTTCAAGAGTTTTTGTTTTGGCCAATCAAAAGAAGCATCATCTGTGACATCCTATGTCACTGTCATCTTTGTACCTGGCTCCTGTTTTTTCTGTGATGTTTTGCACTATTAGAGATCCCAATCTGGAGAAGCTTCACACCCAATTTCTTCCCAGGCCCTCTGCTGCTTGCCACAATTCTTAAAACGTGCCTCACAGGGGTCGTGGAGATTAATGAAGGCCCTCGCCAGATGGATGAAAGTCTACACATCCAGCATGGTCACTATTGAATGCTCCATTTTGTTCACAGGCCTGGGGTTACTATGAGGAGTAGACCAGTTGTTAGGCCGGAAAAACAAGCTACAACTCTTGTGTTGCGCATTTTATTATTTAATTTTTATTATTATTATTATACAGGCTTTATGTAGCGCCAACAATTTGCTCAGCGCTTTACAAAAGAGTGGAGACAGTACAGTTTCAATACAATTTACAATACAGTACAATACAGTTTCAGAACAATAGGGTTGGGAGGGCCCTGCTCGTGAGAGCTTACAATCTAGTAGTAGGGGCAAGTGATACAAAAGGTAATAATTGTTTGGACTGAGTTATTGGAGGAAGTAAAAGGCAGTTATGTTGAGATGAGATAGGCTTCCCTGAAGAAATGTTTTTTTAAGGATCGCCTAAAGGTTGGCAGCGTAGGAGATAGGCGGACAGATTTTATAGGTGCGTTCACTGAAGTCTTGAGGCCAAAAAAGTGCAAGTGCCTTGAGATTTCACATACTTTTAAAGGGTGAGAAATGCTACTATGTAGGACAGAAGAGGTGTATTATTTAGGCTGGGTTTACATCTTTGTGTTGCAAAAACACACGTGTTGCGCATTGGTGTGCAGCAGTGCCATTCTTAATGGCACCCCAACACACCATGGCAACACATGTGCGTTGTAGCACATCACAAAGCACAGGAACACGCTACAATGCATTGTAATGCACTGCCTTTAAAAAGAAAAAGCACATGCTCCCTTTTAAGTGCAGCAATGAGTCGATTCGCATAAACAAGCGGTTGTAACACAAGTAACACTTGTCACCATGCTTTGTGTTAACACACCACAAAGGTGTAACTTCAGCCTTACAGTTTTGCAGAAGATTGTTTTATTCACTAGCTAATATAGTTTCTGAAGGGGGTTTTCATTTGTTGCACATTACTTAGGATGCATGACACATAAAAAAACGTATGTTTGTTCCACTTTAAATTCTGCCATGAACAGTTAACTCATACAAAGCCTCACCCCTTACAACAGCAAGAATCAGAGCTACGGAGTGAAGTGTAATCTGATAGTCACAGATGGCTTTCTGTAAAGAAAGATTTTCTTGCAGATAGATCTACAAGCCGAATTACTTGCAGCACAATAGTAGGATCTCCAATAAGAGAGCAAAGCACGTTTACTGTGGCTTGCCCTGGCGGGTGAATTAAAGATGTCTGGAATCAATGTCTACTGAAAATAACAAAGCTGGTATTGACGTTACACAGCACACACTATCACACCAGTGTAGGGGAAGGGTGCTTACTGTGCATTTGCTGACAAAAAGAGCATTCTATACCAGGTGTGAGTATTCACATCCAGCATATTCCATAGCACTTCCATAGGCTGAACTTAAAAATACTCACCAACAAGGATCGGTCTGAAAGATTACAACCTTCCCAACATGTGTTTTGATCAGACAGGGCAGTTGTTGACCTCTTCTTTAAAATGTTTCACTATATGACCAAAAGGTACGTGGACACCCATCTAGATTATTTGGTTAAGGTGCACAAAGCTGGGTCCATAAAAAGCATGGTTTGA
Source organism: Nanorana parkeri (assembly GCF_000935625.1). Taxonomy (NCBI): domain Eukaryota; kingdom Metazoa; phylum Chordata; class Amphibia; order Anura; family Dicroglossidae; genus Nanorana; species Nanorana parkeri. Next base: position 227,583 of record NW_017306791.1, read on the forward strand.
TGAGTTTGTGAGACCTTTTGAGATCCCCCACACCAGAGCCCAATCCTCAACCCTACTGAACACCTTATACTAAGCCAGGACTTCTCATCCAACATCTGTACCTGACCTCACAAATATGTTCTTTTGGCCAGACCAGTAGAGACACATTAAAATCTTGTGGAAAACCTTCCCAGGTGAGTGGAAACGATTCTCGCCTCAAAAAAAAGAGGACACCGTACATGTGGTTTGGAATGGGAAGTCCAAGCTCATAAAAGGTGTCATGGTCAGAGGTCCACAGACTTCTGGCCATAAAATGTAGTTTTTAGGATGCCTCTGGCTTCAATACTCTGGTTCACACACTAATCCAGCATGTTATTATTCTCAGGTGCCCCACTCAATATGGACGCCGCTTGAGTGGGGCACCTGAGATCAATAACGTGCTGGATTAGTGTGATCCTAGTTCATTTTAATACTTCATTGCTGTGGTGTATGTGTATAGGGCAATGCCGCCCCTGGCGCTCGTGCACAAGAGCTTTCTTGGCCAAACCTCTTAGTTCTAAATAAACCGGAAGTCAGGCAGTTGGAGAACTCGATAAGTTGGAACTTTCGATAGAACACCGGCAGGGCCACACCCGGATCAAATTTCAGCCGATGGCCAAAGCTCAATCTTTGTATGGTCAGCTTTACACAAACACACACAAAAAGTATAATCCAACATAATATGTAAACAAATATGAAGCTTTATCATATTTAAAACCATGTTCTTACCAGTGCAAATTATGTATACTTGTAGTAATTCTACAGTCTTTTTGCCTACCCTAAATATGCTCTCAATCAAAAACATTTAACTCAGCATGGAAATCCATTACAGCATAAAATAGCCAATCACATAGAATTGTTAAACATGTCATGCCCATACCCAACTCTGTACTGGCCCGTCATGTCATGCCCATACCCAGCTCTGTGCTGGCCCATCGATAATGCCTTATACCAAACTCTGTGCTGGCCCATCATGTCTATACCCATCTCTGCACTGGTCCATCGATAATGTCTTGTACCCAACTCTGTACTGGCCCAGTACCAAGCTCTGTGCTGGCACCTCATGCCTTATACCAAGCTCTGTGCTGGCACCTCATGCCTTATACCAAGCTCTGTGCTGGCACCTCATGCCTTATACCAAGCTCTGTGCTGGCACCTCATGCCTTATACCAAGCTCTGTGCTGGCACCTCATGCCTTATACCAAGCTCTGTGCTGGCACCTCATGCCTTATACCAAGCTCTGTGCTGGCACCTCATGCCTTATACCAAGCTCTGTGCTGGCACCTCATGCCTTATACCAAGCTCTGTGCTGGCACCTCATGCCTTATACCAAGCTCTGTGCTGGCACCTCATGCCTTATACCAAGCTCTGTGCTGGCACCTCATGCCTTATACCAAGCTCTGTGCTGGCACCTCATGCCTTATACCAAGCTCTGTGCTGGCACCTCATGCCTTATACCAAGCTCTGTGCTGGCACCTCATGCATTATACCAAGCTCTGTGCTGGCACCTCATGCCTTATACCAAGCTTTGTGCTGGCACCTCATGCCTTATACCAAGCTCTGTGCTGGCACCTCATGCCTTATACCAAGCTCTGTGCTGGCACCTCATGCCTTATACCAAGCTCTGTGCTGGCACCTCATGCCTTATACCAAGATCTGTGCTGGCACCTCATGCCTTATTCCACGCTCTGTGCTGGCACCTCATGCCTTATACAACGCTCTGTGCTGGCACCTCATGCCTTATACCAAGCTCTGTGCTGGCACCTCATGCCTTATACCAAGCTCTGTGCTGGCACCTCATGCCTTATACCAAGCTCTGTGCTGGCACCTCATGCCTTATACCAAGCTCTGTGCTGGCACCTCATGCCTTATACCAAGCTCTGTGCTGGCACCTCATGCCTTATTCCACGCTCTGTGCTGGCACCTCATGCCTTATACCAAGCTCTGTGCTGGCACCTCATGCCTTATACCAAGCTCTGTGCTGGCACCTCATGCCTTATACCAAGCTCTGTGCTGGCACCGCATGCCTTATACCAAGCTCTGTGCTGGCACCTCATGCCTTATACCAAGATCTGTGCTGGCACCTCATGCCTTATTCCACGCTCTGTGCTGGCACCTCATGCCTTATACCACGCTCTGTGCTGGCACCTCATGCCTTATACCAAGCTCTGTGCTGGCACCTCATGCCTTATACCACGCTCTGTGCTGGCACCTCATGCCTTATACCAAGCTCTGTGCTGGCACCTCATGCCTTATACCAAGCTCTGTGCTGGCACCTCATGCATTATACCAAGCTCTGTACTGGCACCTCATGCCTTATTCAACGCTAAAATAATGTTTTTCACCTGCTCTCTTCTCCTTGCCCAATGACACTCCCGAGAAAAAAAATTTAAAACGCTTCAGTCAGCAGCTCCAGGTTCACTCCAGCTGCCAACAACATTGAGAACAGCCACCACCACTGGGGTACCCGCTAACTGCCAAAGCATGACATTCACACAAAGCCAACCAAGCAGTGCCTCTGTCTGAGGAGCTTCTGCCCGATGGTCGAGATCACAAGTCACACCATGTGTTTAAAGCCTCCATATGACAAGAAGTAAATAATCTTCTCTAAAATGAACTCAGGGTAGTGACATGTTTTACCTGGCATTTAAGTTAATGCCCAACCAACTGGATATTTATGCAATTGCACAAGCCTTTGTAGAACCAGACCACGAACCCAAGAAGAAGACTTGTGAAATTGATCACAGCTGGTAGTTCTGATAAGCATGCAAAGCTCTACAGGACAATACTAGTGCACCAGTGGCAGAATTTAACCCAAGAAACATATACAAATAATCCAACCCACCAAAAAGAAGAAAAGACGTCAAAGCCATGTTTGTCATGACAGGCCCATAACTCATGAATGCATCCAAAACTTTGTACTGATCTTGCTGGTAAAAACAGTTTTTGACTTTTATAAATTGAATCTGAGCTGATGCTTTAAGAAATTCCTGGGAGCAGGGAGTTCCAACTTCTTTATTCATTGTTTCCACACATACCAGTCGGCTGTCTCAGCCAATGCACAAGATGGTCACTGGATGAGGCTTAAACACTCGGAATGGACAACACACATGTATGTCACGTCTATGAGTAAGCTTTAATAGAATGGAGCAATGTTGAACCATAGCCATTTAGTTTTATTTATTTTAATCATATCTGTAGCACCAAACTATCAGAAGCCCAGTTCAAGAACCAACTTGTTATTACACTATGCTCATTGTAGTTCATGTCTTGTAATGTCCCTCCATTTCTGTGTAAGTGGATATAACTGAACTAGTAATTGTTCAATTAACCTATTACCTTGAGTACCACAGAAGGGATTCGTTGTACTTGTTCCTTTTTATAAATTTGAGCTTAGAATGGTGGTTGGCAGAGGATTAAAGCAGGCTTGCATGATTACACTTGTAGGAGCTGCACAGAATTCTAGTAGTAGATAAGAGCGATTCATGACAAACTGGTTCACTCAGTAAAACCATCTAAGGGGCAAAGGGCAAGGCGAGCAATCGGAATACATTGTGTACTGCTGAGTAAACTGAATACATAGCTAAGGAGTCATGAACTTTGCTCTTTACAATATGTACCAATTGAGCCCAACTTCAATCCAATAGGGTAGGGATGTGGCGGGATGGGAGATTTGCACCATGGCTGTGCTATCCTTTTAATATGGAACAAACTCTCTAAGGAATGTTTCCAGCACCTTGTTGAATCTTTGCCACGAAGAATAAGAGGCAGTTCTGAAGACAAAAGTGGCTCCAACCCGGTACTAGCAAGGTGTACCTAACAAAATGGCAAGTGAGGGCCCAGTAACACCATAAAGAGTGCGTTCCAGAGCATTCGGCCGGGTTTACACGAATGAAGTCCGTTCCAGTGCAGAGGGGAAAAAATGCTGCATGCACTATTTTTTCTGGTCTGGGATGCACCAAAACGCATGTAAACACATCAAAACCGCATGGAAATGCACTGGAACAAACTGGACTACACCTGAAAACCCATTTTAGGCTTTAAAAAAAAAGCACCAGAATGCATCAAAAACGCATTTGCAGATGTGCTCCACATCTGCTCCACGTGTGGTCCGGGCATGGTGTGAAGATAGCCTGAGCGTTTGTAGTCTACCTGAATGTATCATGCATAGTTTATTTTTTCTGGACAGTTTTTATTTTTGGTAGCAGACACAAGTGCTATATAGCAAGATCAGAAGCCCATGAATTGATCTTGGGCTTAGTGCTGGAGCCCTCGCTTTCCCCAATAACTGCTGGTAGCCTCTGTACCTGTGCCTTTCTAAAACATCATCCAAGACTTGAGTGGATAAAATGCATGTAGTGACTTCTGTAACTGAAGCTGTATTTGCCCCCATTAGTAATGAGGCTGGGCTTGGTGCAAAATGAATCCACCCGAATTCACTCCTCTAGCCACTAACCCCTCCACCCAACCCAATCAGATGCAGACAGGCACATTCCCTGCCCCACAGCTATACATCATAAAGGGTTGGGAATGCCCCCGCTGCAACTTCCAACACTGATTGGATCAGGAGGAGGGGGGTCAGGGAAGCAAAGATGAATCAAACATTACAGGATTACAGGAAACAATTAGCAGGAGCAAGTTTTCCTGAAGCCTATGTTTGCATATAAGCATACCCAGGGATTCCAGCAGGCTTTGGAAAGTATATACACGTCTTGGCATACTCAATATCCTAAAACTGATTTTTTTTTTACCACTTTCTATCACAGTATCAATGGTCACCATAGGGGGGGAATCCCTCCAGCCGAGACCCAGACCGCAATAAAAACCTGATGAGATTCTTATCCTTCACTTTGAAATTGAAATAAATGCCTTTATATACACTTTAAATGTTCCAAGAAAGTGGCTCAAAGCTTAAATTCTTTGTAAATGCTTGCTGAATCCGATGTACTTTACGTTTCCAAGCAAGCATTAAAGTATGTGTGTATTAGACCTTTTTTTTTTATACAGATATACGAATCTCGTGCAACAGAAGAGCAATGATTAAGTCCCTGTTCACACCTAGGCGATTTTACATGTAATGCAGGAAAAAGTACATGTGTGATTGTTGGGCACATTTCAACGCGTTCTGTCCCCAACAGACTGTAGTGTAGCCCTAAACGCACTTAAAAACACACCTCTAGTAAAAAATTCCACATTTAAACAAAAACACACATTTTAAGCATGGAAAAACGCGCTGAATTACAAACGCCTATGTGTAAATGGAGAAGAGAAAAGTTGCACAGGATAAGTTAGGTCCATAATGACAGCTGGACGCTAAGAATCAAGATGTTAGAGAGCTGGATTGGCTTGCAGAGAACAGACATCAAACATAGAAGAGTAAAAAATAAATCAATGAAAAAAAAAAAAGCAGAAGAAAATCAAGGGGGGAAAAAAAAAAAGAAGATTTCAAAAAGGATACCCAAAAGCACAAAACCCTCGAACGTGTAGCAGCAACCAATGCCAGCAGATTACTAAAAACAGATTACTAAAAACAAAGGCTATTCAACAAGCGAGAGCTGCAAATGGCACTAAAGACATTTACTGACCACTAAAACATTTACATCAAATATAAATATATATAAATATAAATTATTTTTTGGGTGTATAATCACATGTTTATGCGCCTACGGCATTTAGAGGCGTAAACAACGGTAATTCTATTCACTAGAATATTCATTGATTCTAGCCCCTAGAATGAATTTACATGAATGAACATAAATGATACCAGTAAGCTCCTCTCCAAACACAGGACTAAGGCATTTTATTCTCATTCCTCTGAACGCTGCTCTAAAATATGGACCTAAAATTCACAATCTGTGTGAACACATAGGCTCAAATAGAGCTGCATTTAGAGCTATTGAGGGGGAAAAATCTCTACAAGTGGCATTTTTTTTCTACCCGTGTGCATGAGGCTTAAGTCCACATTCACACTGTTCCATGTGCATGCAGCATGTGTGGAAATGCACATGCATATATGGGTCCATATAGTTTATCTTTCCCTTTCAGGCTGCACTGCATTGCATTGCATAGATGTGACGCAGCCACATAAGAAGTAATGGGATTTAAATTTGCAATGCATCCTTATGCAGCAAAATACCTGGGTTTTGCTGCATGAAAACAGACAAGTGCAAATAGGTTTAAACTGGCCATACTGCTATAGATTATCTGCAGATTTTCTATGGTCAGATGGAAAAAGTACAACAGATTCCTCCATCTACGTTACACTGTGTTAATGGAGCCACTGGGCCAAGCTTCAGTATCTTGCTAATCGGCCCCGCTGGCTCTCAAAATACCTGAACAATGCCTGCATCCAATCAGACTGTTCATGTATTTTGAGAGCCAGCGGGGCCGACTAGCAAGATACTGAAGCTTGGCCCAGTTGGAGATTCCTCCATCCATCCACACAGTTTAACATAGATGGAGGAATCTGTTGCACTTTTTCTATCCTTTTCTATCCATAGAAATTCTATCGGCGTATGGCCAGCTTTACATAGACTTACCATGGAATCCTTCATCTCTCCCAGCACAAGTAAGTCAGCCTCTGCACCACCAGACAATGTGAGCAAATCAACACATCTGCCTCCACTTTAGTGATCATCAACCTCACTGCTTAAAGGGAGAGTATAGTAATAAAACTATGGATGTTTGTAACAGACAAAATAACATGCAGTTCTTCTATTTATCTTGCAACCTAGTACCTACTACAACTGTGCACCAAAGCAATAAACACATAAAAATATGCAAAGTGCAGAAATTGCCCAATATATATATATATATATATTCATTGGTACAGCTACGGTATATGAGTACGGGGAAAGGTGGTTCTCGGGTCTCGTGTTATTTGCAACTGCAACCCCCACCCCCCAAATTGGCTATTCTGTAACACCCTGGGATTATAATTTATAGTAGAGCTGCACAGGGAAGTGAATAGAAGGGATTTCTCTGAATCTGATCATGTGATATGATAGATCATGTGACTGAAACAGGGCATGCTTGCTCTGCTATGAATCATCTTTGGGTACATCTCCAGGTATGTCAGGAACATCTCCCATCGCCACTGGTGTGCTCTACAGATGTGGTTTATCCCTGGATGGGTGGGGGGAAGAAAACAAAAGTGGTAACTATTTGCTTATCAGCATGCCCCAGTATTCAGGGTTCATAAGGAGATACACAGAGTACATGAACATTGCTTTTGGTACATGGAAGCATCTCTGCACAACTTGTACCAGTTTTCCGGGCAAGGAGGAGAAGGTGCACACTTCCAGGGTAAAAGGAAGCTAGACACTGAGATGGAACCCTATCAATGTGGTAGCCATCATGTAGCCATCAAGTCCAACATCCAAATTTATATGACCATTTTAAACATGCAGTCTCTCTATATAAGGCTACAACTAATGGGGAAATTAAAACTCCATTTGACTTCCTGTATTCTTCTTTTATAATAGGTATCGGAGGATAAGCAGTGCCCAACAGCTCAATTCCACCGGCTTCATGTAGAGCCGGAGCAACGGAGTTTACCAGCAACAGTACCTGTAGACGTGAACCATAAAACTGTGCATGCGGGTTCCACTCCATGTTAGCTCTCTGAATGATCAGAGCCTTTGGCCATTTTTCACTAAGGGTCCATTACCACTATTGTGCTATTGTGTTAGCGCACACTTTAATCTTCATTACGTTAAAGGAGAACTATGAGGGGGGTGCTTTTCACTCACCTCATAGTTCTAGCTGACCTGTGACAATGAGCCTGTCACAGGTCGGCTCAGTAGATCGGGAAGTGAGCGAACACATAGCGGCGTTCGCTCACCTCTCGATCCTGTCACGGCTCTCTGCCGTGACAGGGGAGGGGCTGGATTCCCCCCGTCCGCGCTCCAATCCGCCAGCGCTGACTGGCGGATCGGACGGACGGGGGGGGGGCGGGTACAGCTGGCTCTGCCTCTAGATAGGCAGAGCCAGCTGTCACTCACGCAGCTGGGCGGATCCAGACATAATTGTCCGGATCCGCTTCAGCTGCGGCGTCTCAGTATACCGCGAGCAGCAGCTCGTCGCATACTGTGGCGTCTCAGTATACCGCGAGCTGTAGTTCACGGTATACTAAGCTTAGGGTGATGGGAGGACCCTAGTTTGTGTCCTCCCGTTACCCTAAGGAGAACTATGGGGAAAAGCCTTAACCCCATAGTTCTCCTTTAAGGCAGCCTGTTCATTTGAGTTGGCTGCCTAACATACCAAAAAAGGTGCATGTGATATTTTAAGCAGCACAACGCACATTTTGTGCCTTGTTGCGCTGCAATGCACGTCCATAGTCAAGGTGCGTTAGAGTGCCCTTTATTGGCACCACATTACACCGCAGTGCAATAGTGTGAATGGGTCTTTAGTGTATGCCAGGGACCATCACCAATATTGATTGGAAGACTAAGCTTTTAGAATATAGTCAAAGAACGTCATTGACAACACTGAAAATATTTTCATCTAGCTTAGTACTTCCACTGTTAACACTGTTTAATCTGTTTAGCTTTCACCAAACTCCTCTCAATAGTGTGTGTAAACTCCGTTGACCAAGAGCTAAACTTTGATTAATGTAAGAACATAATACCCTTGTCAAAATAAGCTGGAAAGTATGATGGGCTTTGTCTACATTTTTACCATGATAATAGTCTTTCTATGGGTTCATATTGCTGGTTATACCTGATTTCTGCACTGCAGCTAACACAGGGAACGTATTTCAAGATTGAGGCCTTGTTCACACCAAGCGCGTTCCAGGAGCAGGTGCAGAGCAGTTACAGACCGGATTAAAGCTGCATCCAATGTATTCCAATGGTATTTTGGGCTCTAGTTCACACCACAGCGTTCAGTTCCAGAGCATGTAAAAAAAACTGCAGCAAGCCCTATTTTACCTGCTCTGGAACGCATGAAAGCCCATTTTAAACGAAAAAAACGTGCGGCCCGGAACGCATCAAAAACGCGGCACAACTCACTGCACTGCGTGTGCAGAAACTCATGCAGATCTGGTCTACATTTGGTGTGAACAAGCCCTAAAGGACTTTTACTTACCTGATCCCTGCTCAGTGGCGTCACAAGGGGGGTGCGGCCCGCACCCAGGTGACACCATTGGAGGGGTGACACCAAAATGACTCGACAGTATCAGGAGAGAGGAGGGGACACGGCGGCATACCGTATCCCGCCGGGTGACTGTCCCATTCTCTCTCTGCCGGGGTGCATCACCAAGATGGCCGCCGGCAGGTATCAGAATACTGCCGCGCGTGTGCGATGACGTCAACGTGCGCGATGGCATCATCACGCACGTGATGACGTCTCGGCTACCACTCCGGGTGTCACCCAGCCTCGGGACGCCACTGTCCCTGTTCCACCAGCAGTCAGCGCTCACCTCTTTCCCCTCTGTTTTGGCTTGATGACTGTCCCTCTGTGTCCTCACGTATGATTGAGGGCTATGGACCATGTATTAGACATGATGATGTTAGTGGGCCTCTAAACGCCGGAGTGGACCTTGTGGACCTGGCAGTACCACACTTCCTGTCCTCGTGTCACTCACTGTACTGTGTCTATGAAGGAGCAGTGTTGTCACCCTAGGCTGCTGTCCAGGTTTGGACTACAAACACCCAATGGTGTTAATTTACTGAAGGAGTATAGACTGTTGACACAGCAAATGTTCACTCTTCACTTACCAAATAAGTGTTCACTTTGTTCATCCAAGCACGTGGAAGTGAAAATCTATTTTTTTTCATTTCACGGGACCAGGTAACATGAACCCAGCTTCACATATTTACTAAGCTAAGAGAAAATTCACTTCGCAAATTTAAATAGGCACTCCAGGAATTGTAAAAATGAACCCTTGCAGTAGGGCTGCCCCCGCGCTGCAAGGTTAAGTGCTCGTTTTGGTCTAGGGGGCTCAAATGAAGAAAACATACTCACCTGATCCTTGGTCCCACCTGACTGCTAGATCAGTCCCCGCAGCTTCTTCTTCCCCAGGCTCCGGGGAGTCGAAGGACCTGTTGCGTTATCACATCTAATGCAGGTGCATTAGACATGAGGACGCCAAGGTGCATAACACAGCTGGAGCAGAAGGGAAGAGAGGTGAGTACTGGCCGATGCAGAACCAAGTATCAGGTAAGTATATCTTCTTTATTCCAGCCCCTAGTTTTTTTTACAATTCATGGAGTTCCTCTTTAACATTCTTTTTGCTAGGTGAACAACCTCAACTCCCTATAGTTAATCAGCTCAATTGGTCTTTTAAGTATCATCTTCAGTCCGGTTTTTTGGCTTTCAGCAAATGTTCTCTAACAAGAATCAGAAATGCGCTGAGATGAGCAATCCTTCAAACAGGTGTTGTATAGTGTGTGTGTACAGGTGAAACTCGAATAATTAGAATATCGTGCAAAAGTAATTGCAGTAAGTGCTGCAAAAGGGGCCCAAACCACGTACTGAGTACATATGCATGCTTGTACTTTTCAGAGGTCCGATATTGTTCTATGTACAATCCTTGTTTTATTGATTGCATGTAATAATCTACTTTTTTGAGGTTGTGGATTTGGGGTTCTTGGGGTTTTCATGAGCTGTAAGCCATAATCATCACAATTATGACAAATCACGGCTTGAACTATCTTGCTTTGCATGTAATGAGTCTATCTCATATATTAGTTTCACCTTTTAAGTTGCATTAGTGAAATAAATGAACTTTGCACGATATTCTAATTATTCGAGTTTCACCTGTATATATATATATGAGCATCCTGACGTGTGTTATTGATCACAATGATTAAATGGCTTCCTTTAATTATAAAAGTGCTTAGAGATCCTATAAAGTGTAATTGGGCATTATCTGTGTGCTTACCATGACAGCTCAATCGTAAACCTGAGTGACAAACCAGCACGCTGCCTTACAAGTTAATGGCCAGTGCTAATGAGTGTTGTTATTTTATGACGAGTCCTACTTTGCACTGTTACAGTCATGATGGAGTAATAAATGATCATTTTACATATTTCCTGTTGAGGACAATGCAATGAGTAGAAGGCTGAACTGAAAAAAACAGATAACAACTGATTACAGAATAGACATATCCCACTGCCTACTAAGAATTACCCAATCATTTTTTTTCTAAAAATACACTAAAAGGCCCAAAAACCTACCTATATTTATGGTCACATAATGTGGTCGGCCTCAAGTCTTCTGGACTGCAGAGAGGGAGGGACATTTTTTGGATGCCCTATGTTGCCATCTGGGTGATATGGGCATGTCCCTTTGGCTGTCTAGCAGTCAGGGTCCTCTCAGGGTTCAGAAGACTGAAGTAGATGGATGACAGGTGCCCACAAGGACAAAACTGCTTTGGGAGGTTTTTTTTTTTAACATAGCTGAATGGTTTGAGCAGAGGAAAGAGTGGTGGGGAGAAGGGGGGTTTATTTTTCCCAGAGATGGGCTTCCATGTCTGGGTGATGATAAGCCTTAGGAATTTGTGATACGTGGTGATTATGACGTTTTGTTGTCGGTCCTAAAATGTCCTGACACGGCATCCCACCACCAAAGATAACACACCGCCAACAGGAAGCACAGCTTGTGTACAGGGCGGTCCGTATAATGAGGCAGCCTGAGGCATCTCGAGGGGGGGTGGCGGGCAGAGTGGCATGGCCGCTCTGCTGCACAATGTTTGCAGTGTGCCTGCCGCCCGCTTTCCGGTTGGAGCATACCAGGTTGCTAAGAGACGGGCAGGGAGATGTCTAAGGGCCATACACATCTTGCCATCTTAGGAAGCCCTTGCCAGCGTCCCGCCGAGCTCCTGGCAACCAGTGACCACCCCAGCCACCTCAGGCCTTATAAAAGCTAGGCATGCCCATTCTTATACATGTAATGAGTAAATGATTCATTATGTCTCATACAGTATGTACATACAAACTATATTCAAAAATAAGGGTCTCCAAACCCCCCATGCTATGATATACCTTTAAAAATACTGTAGTTTCCCTTTAAGGCTGAAACGAGAACAGTAATTAGCACTGTAGTCGTATAATCACATTGAGCTTGTAAGATCCTAGATGTCCTGAGCACAAGAGGTCAAGATGGTTTCTACCCACACTTGTCTGCTGCACTCAGTACAATATTATCAGCTGATGTTTGAATTTCTGATTAATAGCTTCCAATGTCAGTAAATAGTGAAAACCTAAATTGTAAAATCTATCTGAGTTCCCTCTTTTAGGTTTCCTTGTCAGTTGGTTAACCCAACAGATACATTCTTCATCAAGCTTCCATCAGTGTATGTAAAGGCTTTTTCCATAAAGAAGAAGAAAGAACAATAAAGGGGGAACAAAGGGCTCAACCTCGGAACAGCCATACAGATTTCACTAAACCACTTGAACACTGAGGTGTTAGACCCCGACACTGAGGTACTTTGACATTTATTCCGTCATGCAAAGCTGTACAGAAATTAATTTTATATCATTTTTTGGGACAGATAAAGCTTTCTTTTGGTGGTATTTAACCTCTTGCCGTCCGCCCGTAGTAGTATAAAGAATAAAGTATCAAAAATTTTGGAATAAAAAACTGTTTTCGATACATTATGTTATGAAACATTTATTATTAGAAGAGTCAGAAACATCAACTTCATAAAACTTAGCAAAAATATATATAGCAAGGTTAAAATCATCAACATATATAATCTTATTTACAAAACTGTGAGATTGTATGCCTATCATGAACCTGCACCTCCTCAACTGGTATACAATAAATAGTTAACAAACTGGATGGACACACACGTATGGTGAATGAAAGATGTAGATGAGCTAAATCTCCGGGTAGGCGACTATTTTACAAACAATTCTGGCGGTTTTCCTACTAAAACTACGGGTCACAGGCATACAGGTGAAACTCGAATAATTAGAACATCGTGCAAAGTTCATTTATTTCACTAATGCAACTTAAAAGGTGAAACTAATATATGAGATAGACTCATTACATGCAGAGCAAGATAATTCAAGCCATGATTTGTCATAATTGTGATGATTATGGCTTACAGCTCATGAAAACCCCAAGAACCCCAAATCCACAATCTCAAAAAATTAGATTATTCCATGCAATCAATAAAACAAGGATTGTACATAGAACAATATCGGACCTCTGAAAAGTACAAGCATGCATATGTACTCAGTACTTGGTTTGGGCCCCTTTTGCAGCACTTACTGCAATTACTTTTGCACGATATTCTAATTATTCGAGTTTCACCTGTATATGTGGAGGCCCCAACTGATTTCTACATCTATACTCTTATACCTCTGTACACGCTCCTTTACAACATACGTCCTGGATTGGGGATGATTCTGGTTGTGTGTGCCTGGACGCCCACCTGATTGATCTGTTGCATCGTTCCTTCCAACTGTGTGATGATTTAATTTTGTTTTATATTTTTAAGCCATGATGTAAGAGAAATTGTGAACCACAACTGTATGCCCATAAGCTCCTGAAGAAGTGTTGGTACAGTGAAACGCGTAGAGTAAGAGTTGAGCACCTCCCCGTGGGAAAAATATCTATAATTATCATGGTTATATAATAATGATATTGCATAGAAATTACTTGGTTAACTATTTATTGTATACCAGTTGAGGAGGTGCAGGTTCATGATAGGCATACAATCTCACAGTTTTGTAAATAAGACTATATATGTTGATGATTTTGAATTGCTATATATATTTTTAACAATGTACACAATAAAATATATATTTTTATATATAAATTGAAGTGGTCATAGTAGTGCCTAAAAAGTCAGTTTTCTTCAGTTTTTTCTTATGCATTGATATTAGGATGTGGCACTGTCTAAACCCCTATGCATCCTTGTTACTTTATAAAACTTAGCAGAAGTGTGAACAGAAGACCACGTTGTGGCCTTGAAGCTTGATTTTGAAAAGCCCAAGAAGTACTAACTGCCCTAGTAGAATGAGCAGAAAACAGTAAAAGGAGGAACCTTATCCCGCAACTCATATGCTTGAATGACAACCTGACGAATCCACCTAGAAGTAGCAGATCTAGAAGTTGAACAACCTTTTCTAGGACCTTCAGGTAAAACAAATAAATAATCCGAACGCCTAAAGGGAGCTGTGGCTAACAGATAAACTCTAACATCCCACACAACATCCAAACAATGAAGACACATTTCCAAAGTAAAGGTAAAACAATGTCTTCATTTAAATCAAACGCCAAAACCACCTTGTGTAAAAAAAAGTCTTAAAACAACTTTGTCCTTATGAAGAACCAAATTGGGTTCTCCACAAAACAAAGAAAACAACTTGGAAACCCTTCTAGCCGAGGTAATGGACCAAAAAACAACAAAGAAATTACGCCAATAGGTTCAAACGGAGGGTTTTGTAGGACAAATAAAACCAAGTTCATATCCCACAGAGGAAGAGGAGACCTAACAGAAGATGCCACACGTGGAACTCCCTGAATAACAGTACGAATAAAGGAATTAGAAGCAAGAGAAGGTTGAAAGAGACATCTGACCCTTTATGGTACCTAGAGCTAAGCGATGATATACTCCAAGGAAAGGAAAGACAAAATTCACAATATAGAAAAATCACATGGAGAAAACCCCAAGGACTTACACCAACAAAAATAAACATTCCACCATTGGTGAGCAGAAGATCTAGGAGCCTTCGGCATAGTCAGAATAACAGAATCTGAAATGCCTTTGTCTTTCAACACTTGGGTTTCAACAGCCAGGCCATTAAAACCAGTGACGATGAAGCAGGGTGGAAGATTGGGCCCTGAGATAACAGATATGGCCAATCAAGAAGAAGTCAGGAATTGTCTGCCAACAGATTAACCAAATCGGCATACCGCACCCTGCGAGTGATCTGGAGTGAAGTGAATGACTGGAATTCCATTGCTTTCTATCCTGTGAAGCAGATGAGGCAATAGCATCAGTGGAGGAAAGGCATACATTAGTGTTGTACTGATCCCATAGAGCTACTAAAGCTTCCACCTCATCCGTTGTTGGATCCTTCGCTCAAATCTGTCCACCTTCCTGTGGTGACAAGAAGCCAAAACATTCACATCCGGTGTTCCCCAGTGGTGACAAAGTTTTTGAAACACCTCTGGATGGAGACACCATTCACCTGGATCTTTGGACCTGGTCTAGAGGATCCAAAGGTTTGAAAGTGTAAGATGTCTTTTGAAAGAAGGGCATACACCTAGAGGTGCTTCCACATACTTTCACATATCTTCAAGAGCTTCCAGGAACCCTACACATGGAATTGTCTTGATAAGGAAAACAACAACCACTGCTCACAGTGAACAGTTTTAGGAAAAGAAAATGTAGAAGACATAGAAAATGTAGAAGACTGACAAAGTCAAATAAAGTAGCGAGTTTAGCACGGCTATGGGGGTTGAACATGGAAAGAGTGCCAAGACCTAACATCTTCAGGGAAATGGAAGCTTTTAAGCTCCAGTCTTGGACAGTTGTCACGTAGGACCTCCCAAAACATCTTACACGTTAAGTCACTGAGAATTTGCACAAGCCGCATATTAAGAATGACAAGAAACATGAATTTCTGTTATTATGGAACACCTGATCAGCTTGACCGAGAACACTGTAGAAGGTTAGGAGACTAACTATCTGTCTACAGACTGCACAACAAGACCTTCCAAGGACATTGTTCCAATAACAGTTTTCAGCAAGCAAAAAAAATTCTAGTAAACTCTATAAAGAACCTATCGTTGCCATATAAGCACCTAATTCTGTCATTAAATCATCAGTAAAACATATAATATTTATGTTTCTTTATACTGTATATGGAATAAAGAAGACTTCTTGCGGTAAGCAAATCTAGTAGAGTCCTGTCCTGCATCAAGAAGGGAATGTTTTGCAGGGATAAGTCTATAATTTTGCCACTTTACACATCACTGGTTCGGCCTCACCTGGAGTATGCGGTGCAGTTTTGGGCACCGGTACACAGAGGGGATGTCCTTGAACTGGAGAAAGTCCAGCGAAGGGCAACCAAACTCATCAAAGGGATGGAGGACCAGAGCTATGAGACACGGTTACTAAATTTAAATATGTTCACGCTGGAACTAAGGAGATTAAGGGGGGACATGATTTTCATGTACAAAATGTTCCATAGTCAAAGCAACATTAGCAACAAACTCTTTACGATTAATTCCGTAACAAAGACTAGAGGCCACCACCTGAAACTGGTAGAAAAAAAATTCAAACACAAGGGGCGGAGGGGGTTCTTCTCAGTTTGCGCGGTTAGGGTCTGGAACTCGTTGCCACAAGCAGTGATTTCAGCTAATAGTGTGGAATCGTTCAAGAAGCTTTTGGACGATTTCCTGAGAAACGGTAATATACAGGGGTACAGGTACTCCTAAAAACGAGATGACTCGGGGATCTTTACACACACACACACACACACACAATAGGTTGGACTTGATGGACATGTGTCTTTATTCAACCTCAAATACTATGTAACTATGTAACTGACAGCTCCTGCCTTCCCTTTTGTTGTCTCCCACCCCTTCCCATTGGCCCATAACTATGAGGGACTGCTTCACTGGCCAATAGCTGTCAGAGATGGCATGGAATGTTCCACCTTAAACATTGCCAGGAAGTGTTGAAATCTGCATACTAGAGAGACCCAGATTTAAGCGCTCCCCAGACGCTTGCCCTAAGAGCATGTAATGGCACTTATAAGTACCTGACCCTCATAATTGTCGTCAATTATCTGAAAGGCGTACTATAAATACTCGCAGGCCTATTCCAAAAAACAGTGCAAAGGGTGATGAGAAAGCATAACAACCAAACCGAAAAAAACAGACTATGGCAAATGACTATTACTACTGCTATAGGTTATTGCTCCTTACACCGCTTTCCAGATAAAGCTTGACAGTGTATGTAAATTGTAACAATGAACCTATTGAATCCTTTTTAGTCTTGTAAATATACAATGTATACAGTTTCATTATATCTGTTCAATAAGTGCAAAAACAATCCTGTTGATCCCGCCAGAAGTCTACTGTGCTCTGTGCTGCAGTGTTATCAGTTAGCATTGTTTCCAGCTATCTATGTGGACTACAGAAGAAAAAACGGGGAGGTACTTTGTAGTCTGGTCCTAGGGTGGGAATGCTGATTTTCCATACATATGCAGTGTTTCCCTGAAAATAAGACCTACCCCGAAAACAAGACCTAGTTCTATTTTGGGGAATTGCTAAAATATAAGACCTCCCCCGCAAATAAGACCTAGTTGTGACCATTCCCAGGGCTGGTGGTGGTATAAAGGGGAACTTGAAGAGCCGCGGGAAGGAATCAGCGGTGCCAACGAAGCCAGCGCTAGAGGAAGCGAGGCAGCAGCGGAGGGAGCAGAGCAGCATAAGCCGATGCCTCCTCTATAGCGCCAGCTCCTGTCACAGGCGGAGTGATACCAAATGCACTCCCGCCTGTGAGGAATGATAGTGAAAGTGCGCTTCGCCCATTCTGGCCAGCGATTGCTTACCAAATTGCTCTTGGAAAGGTACGGCACCCCTGATCACCTTATTGTTAACTTTGCCATTTTGGATTATTTAATTTGGATTTGCATTAACTTTGGATAGTTGTAAATTAAAAAAAAAAATGAGACCTACCCCGAAAATAAGACCTAGTGTGTTTTTTTTTGAGCCAAAACAAATATAAGACATTGTCTTATTTTCGGGGAAACACGGTAGTACAAGTGTGCATTGTCCCCCATAGGACAGTGTGACCCCTTTCACAAGGGTGTTCTGTCAGACCTGTAATTATACATATCAAAAATGGACTGCCATTCATCCTCATGGGTGGCTGGATGTAAGCGGAAATGCATTCAGCTATATCCACCCGCTTGCCGTTGTTTTGGTTCGCCGGACTGAACGCACAAAAGTGTGCCTCCATGTCCAATAGGTTGACCATGATATATAGGCGGATATAAGCCAATGCAGCTCCTTTTACATCCTGCTACCCACATTACATTTTCCTTTTTTGAGGGGGAAAAATCAGAATGGACGTGGACACGACTCCCCCTAGGTGAGGGAACAGCCTGCACCCTTCCTTTGTTACTGGCAGGATCACCACATAAAAATAAAGGGGGAATGTCCGGAAAAAAAAGCAAATAACTCAACCAACAACATCTAAGAACCGTCAAGCTACAATGCATTACCTTTGTTTTTTTGGATTTAGATAAATTTGAAGCAGGTCATCACAGCAAAGATCCGTAAGTAAGGCGCAGTATCCCCAATCAACCAATCAGAATCCAACTTTCACCTGCCTAAACCCAGCAAACTCCAATCTGGTTGTCACAGCAAATTTTAACACCATGGCATTCCATACATCACCTTATTGTGAAGCCCGTAGGCAGTAAAACACAAAGCTAAGCACAAAACAGGCTGACAATAGTATCTGGAACCCTTTTCTCTTTCTTTCAATGGCACATTGATACAGCAGCTCAGATTCCAGCCCACAATGTACAGCCCACAATGTACAGAGCCCTATACACCATTCTGCCATATGTCATTTACCAGGTGTACATCCATGTACAATGAATAGCAGGCTCCCTTCTATAATGTGATGACAACCAGCTTATCCCAACCACACCCTCATGTCATCGCAATACACAAGTCTGCAGATCTGCTTATCAGCCCCTGGCAGACATGCTACCATCACATCAAGAACACACAGGATGCAGACATGCCTGCATAGGGGTCTGTCATGCTATGCATCCATTGCTGTTAACTCAATGCATACTGGCATGATGCACCCACCCATCAGCAGCACTGAAAGGGTTAAGGGTGGGTCTCCTGGCCCCCCATATGGAGCTGGCACCTGGTAATGGCTGGTTTGCATTGTGCAGCAATGACACCCACCGACCCTGATGCATCATCACATACTTTGACAAGGTGCACAGAGCCAGTGCTGGCAGTCCAGGGGAGGATCGCAGTGCAGAATGAATGCACGGTCACATCTTCCCTGCCAGGCTGTCACTGTCCCCGATCATGGCTAGCACAGCCCGGAGTGGCACTTACAGGGAAGGCTGATGGTAAGGTGGCCGTCACTGTAGCTGGGAGATACGGATGAGTGGGAAGGAAGCCTCCATTCACCATCCCGTCAGGAGGAGCTGTCTCTCCGCACTTGGTGCTGCTGCAGTGCTGTCTGTGCTCGGAGCCTGGGAAGGAGCTGAGCATGCACCACGTGTGTGTCATTCCGGGATTGAGCGAGGCGCGCCGGCGACACCTGCTGGACACAAAGGGAATGGCGGCTCTGCGAGGCTGATCCCACACTCTTTGCCTCTACGGCAATGTATGGGATATATAGGGGGCTACAGGAGTGGCCCCTGACATCACCAAGGGGCCACACATAATCTTCAGTGGATGTAATGTTAGAGGAAATGGTCAGAGACTGAAGATATACTACAAGAGATGGTCAGAGAATGCAGACCTACCACAAGGGATGGTCAGACACTGCAGACATACTACAGGAGATGGTCAGAGACTGCAGACATTATTATTATTATTATACAGGCTTTATATAGCGCCAACAGTTTGTGCAGCGCTTTACAATGTAAGGAAGACATTACAATCACAATACAATTCAAGACAAGATGTTAAGGAGGGCCCTGCCCCTGAGAGCTTACAATCTAAAAATACTACAAGGGATGGTGAGAGAATGCAGATGTAATACATGAGATGGTCAGAGACTGCAGACATTCTAAAGTAGATGGTTAGAGACTACATACATACTTCAGTAGAATGTCAAAGACTGTAGTCATACTACAGTGGATGGTCAGAGACTGCAGATATACTACAGGAGATGGTCTGAGTCTGCAGATATACAACACAAGATGGTCAGAGACTGCAGATTTACTACAGGAGATGCCCAGAGACTTCTGGCATACTACAAAAGATGGGAAGACTGCAGATTTACTACAGCAGATGGTCAGAGTTTACTACATAGACTGCAGATTTACTACAGCAGATGGTCAGAGTCTACAAGAGATGGCCATAGACTGCAGATATAATAAAGGAGATTGTCAGAGACTGCAAATATTCTACAAGAGATGGTCAGAGACTGCAGATATTCTACAGGAGATGATCAGGGGCTGCAGACATACTTCAGAAGATGGATAGAGGGTGCAGACATACTACAGGAGATGGGCAGAGAGTGCAGACATACCACAGGCGATGGTCAGAGACTGTTGCCATACTACAGGAGATGGTCAGAGACTGTTGCCATACTACAGGAGATGGGCAGAGAGTGCAGACATACCACAGGAGATGGGCAGAGACTGTTTTCATACTACAGGAGATGGGCAGAGACTACAGACATACTACAGAAAATGGGCAGAGACTACAGACATACTACAGGAGATGATCAAAGATATCAAAGATTGTGGACATGCTACAGGGCATTCTAAAGTAGAAGGTTAGAGACTACAAACTACTTCAGTAGATGGTCAGAGACTGTGCACATGCTCAGCGGTGTATTTACAAATGCTGCTGCCCTAGGCAAAACAGCAACGCCGCCCCCCCCCCGTACTGAGGCCGATCGTCACCATCAGCAGCCCCCCCGTGGGGGAGGCCCCATCTGCACAGACAATCACTCACCTGGCATTCAAAGCGCCGCCGTCCGCTGCCTTCTGGACACCACCGCAGCACGCCGTCCTCGTCCCCGCCGGCCGTCCTCGTCCCCAGGCGCTACTATAGTCTCCGGTTCACTTCCCCTGATAAATACAATTTATCAAGGGGAGAGAGCCACAGCAACGCCGCTCTCAGGGAATCTGCCGCTCCAGGCAAACGCCTTGTTTGCCTCGCGGCAGATACGCCCCTGGACATGCTACAGGCATGGTTGGAGACTGGGGTCATGGTGCAGGAGACTGTCAGAGACAGGTGACACATTTACTAGAGACTAATGTAGTTACGGTCCCATTACAGGTCTTTCCAGGTCTTCAGGAGGCTGTAACTCTTGCAGAGAGTGAATTAGGGACTTGTAGCCTACTGGGCAGGTATTAAAGTCTATGGAAACCCTAACAATGAACTTCTCTTATTTTGTACTTCTCCCTATTAGTCTGGTAAATATCCCATTACAAGTGTATAATACGTGCAGAAAATTCCTGTTGATCCTGCCAGAAATCCTGTGTCCTCATAACTTCCTGCGCTCTCTGCCTGCGCTCTCTGCCTGCGCTCTCTGCCTGTGCTGCACTCTAATCAGTTCTATTGTTCTGTCTCCAGCAGGGAAATTGTGAAGTCTACCTACCTGCAATATCAAATGTGGCCACTAGATGGAGCTGAAGAAAAAAAACACATTTCTGTTAATAGCAGCTTCAGAATGGTTTTGCATTAATACAACTCCCATCATCCCCAGTGGCGTCACAAGGGCGGTGCGTCCCGCACCCGGGTGTCACCATTGGAGGGGTGACACCAAAATGACTGACAGTCATTTTGGTGTCACCCCCCTCTAAAAAGTAAACCAATCGGTCATGGACCAAGAGTCCGACAGTGTCAGGAGAGAGGAGGGGACCCAGCGGCATACCTCATCCCTCTGGGTTAACGTCCCCTCCTCTCTCTGCCGGTGTCCATCACCAAGATGGCGTCATCAATCAGATGATCGTGCATGCGCGGTGACGTCTTCGCACATGCGCGAGGTGACGTCACGCGCACGCGAGGTGACGTCACGCGCACGCGCGATGACGACATGGCGGGGTGTCAGAAACCGGGTGCCACCTGACCTTGGGACACCCCTGATCATCCCTCAGCCTAAAGAAAGGAAATATGTGCATCGTGGGAGTTCAGACGCCATTGTAGAGACTAATGAAGAGGACGCCATAACCACCTGCAGCACATGTCTGGAGGAAAGACTCTACATTCCCTTTCGGCAGCATCGCTGGTAGGATTGGACTTGTTTCTCCCTGTTCTTATAACATATCACTGTATTTACATGTTTTATATGCTGATTGTATGTTTCTATGATCCTTATTACCACTTTCACCCCACCCTGTTTTGGTAATAAAGCATCAAGATTTCACTCAGTCTGGCTTATTGCAGAATAGGAGGGTTTAGCTGCATGTCGCATTATACACAGGTAACGTATAGTGATGACAGAACATACATTATATGTCCAAAAGTATTGGGCCCCTCCCCCTCCAAATCATTGGATTCTGGTGTTCCAATCACCTCCATGGCCACAGGTGTATAAAATCAAGCACCTAGTCATGCAGACGCTTCTACAAACATTTGTCAAAGAATGGGTCACTCTCAGGAGCTCAACGAATTCAAGCGTGGTACCGTGATAGGTTGTCACCTGTGCAATAAGTCCATCCGTGACATTTCCTGGCTACTAAATATTCCACGGTCACCTGTTAGTGGTATTATAACAAAGTGGAAGCAACTGAGAACAACAGCAACTCAGACACAACGTGGTAGGCCGCGTAAAATGACAGAGCGGGGTCAGGGCATGCTGAAGCACACAGAAGTCACCAACTGTCTGCAGAGTCAGTAGATACAGACCTCCAAACTTTGTGTGACCTTCAGATTGGCACAACAGTGTGTAGAGAGCTTCATGGAATGGGTTTCCATGGCCGAGCAGCTGCATCCAAGCCTTACATCACCAAGTGCAATGCAAAGCGTCGGATGCAGTGCTGTAAAGCACGCCACCACTGGACTCTAGAGAAGTGGAGACGTGTTCTCTGGAGTGACGAATCACACTTCTCTGTCTGGCAATCCGATGGACGTGCCTGGGTTTGGTGGTTGCCAGGAGAACGGTACTTGCCTGACTGCATTGTGCCAAGTGTAACGTTTGGTGGAGGGGGGATTATGGTGTGGGATAATTTTTCAGGGGTTGGGCTTGGTCCCTTGGTTCCAGTGAAGGGAACTCTTATGGCATCAGCATACCAAGACATTTTGGACAATTTCATGCTCCCAACTTTGTGGGAACAGTTTGGGGATGGCCACTTCCTGTTCCAACATGACTACGCACCAGTGCACAAAGCAAGGTCCATAAAGACATGGATATCCCACCTCAACCTAACCTGAACCCTCACGTTCTCAAACAATTCATCCCCACGCAGCTACCTCCTCATATATCACTTCTCCCTCTCTTTTAGATTGTAAGCCATCACGGGCAGGCCCCTCCTGACCATCTTGTCTTGAATTGTATTTAAATTGTAATGTCTTCCTTATATTGTATAGCGATGTGCAAACTGTTGGCGCTATATAAATCCTGTATAATCTCATCCAACATCAGTACCTGACCTCACAAATGCGCTTCTGGAAGAATGGTCAAACACTCCCATGCAGGGGCGTAACTAGAAATCACAGGGCCCCATAGCAAAATTTTGTATGGGGCCCTGTGACTTCTAGTTATGCCCCTTGCAGGGCCCACATGAGATCCCACGCAGCTCACCTGAGGGTGAGCTCTGCAGGGTCACCCTCAGGTTGGCTGGTCACACTCCTTACCTGTCCACCTCCTCTTCCTGCACGATCGCTGATGGGCCCCGCCTCCTCCTCCGTCGCTGGGCCTGCCTCCTTCTCCGTCACTGGGCCCCGCCTCCTCTGCTGCCGACCACGTTCCCCACTTCCTCCTCCACTGCCGGGTCCAGCCTGCTCTACTGCCGCTGCTGGCTCTCATTGACTCTGCAGCGGCTGTGAACCAATATAAGAACAGCAGCGCATTCTTCTCACAGCCGCCAGTGAAAGCCACCAGCATAAGATGCCATAGCGACCCAGGCAGCCCGCATGGCCTCTGGCCGGGCCCCCATGTGCCCCGGGCCCCATAGCGGTCACCTTGGTTCTCTATGGGGATTGTTACGCCACTGCTCCCATGGACACACTCCTAATCCTTGTGGACGCCTTCCCAGAAGAGTTGAAGCTGTTATAGCTGCAAAGGGTGGGCCAACTCAATATTGAACCCTACGGACTAAGACTGGGATGCCATTAAAGTTCATGTGCGTGTAAAGGCAGGCGCCCCAATACTTTTGGCAATATAGTGTATATTGTTCTACAGATTACCAAACCCTGCCTATCTATCTTATGTACAAGAGGACAGTTCCAAGTAGTCCTGTCCTGTTGCCCTGAAACAGTAAGTGTTGTCACTCTAGAACTTAAAGTGACATTAATCCCTCAGATTTTTTAACATAAACCAATACTGTAATGTGTGCCTTACTGTAATCCATGGTTGTTTCCCTTCTCTTTGCTGCTCTTCCTTTTAAATCCTCATTTCTTCTCATGTTTGGGGAGAACTTCCCTTTGCAGCTGAGTGCCTTCTCCTGTAGTGCTGGCTAACGTTGTGATCCTTCACACACACACCATGTATCCATTTCACAGACAAGGCAGTCTGCTGCAAAACAGAAGTTCTGCCCAGCATGAGAACAGATACGGATTTAAAAGGAAGAGCAGCAAAGAGAAGGGAAACAACCATGGATTACAGTAAGGCGCACCTTACAGTATTGTTTTATGTTAAAAAATCTGAGGGTTTAATGTCACTTTAAAGTGTGTTACTTAAAGGTGAAAAGAAAGTGAAAAGAAACGTGATGAAACAAAACTAATTCAGCCACCTCATCTAAGGACTTGTAAGCGGCAATATGTTACATTGGGGGGTGCTGCCCTTTAAATAGGTGCAGTTGTTTCAGTGATTGCCTATTGAGCCAGAAGATGAACATTTGTCATTTTGGTTTCATTCTAGCCCAAACAAAGCTGAATATGATGCTTTTTCTGTATCGGCAAGCAGCTATCTTTACTACACAGTAAAATTCCATGATGAGACAGAACTAGCTTGGAACAGCTGTATGCAAACTTCCTACTGTATATATTTGAATGTTTCCTGTGCCACAATCCAGCACGTCTAGATGTATAGAATTGGCTAATGGGGGTTATGAAATGAACGATTTACATAGATTTGCTTACAACTGGAAATGTCCAGTTTACATTAAATTCTCCCATTTGTACTCTGAAAACCCTTTTTAGGCCGTTGAGTACACTGCAAACTGTCCTAACATAGGAGTGTACTCCGGGCCGTCGCTACAGATCACAGGGCCCCATAATAGAAATGTGATGGCAGCCCCCTGATGACCTCTCTCTGAGGTAATGATGCCAAGATCCCAAAGACCCCTCTTGTGCATCTGAAGTCATCTCTACACTGTTGATTTTACAGGGAATTAGAATCAACTCCAACCCGTAATGATGCAGTACTGTATTATCTTCATATGTTCTATGTTTAATTTGCCTCAAGAACCTAATGGGGCTCCTTCCATCCCCAGGCCCCATAGCAGCCGCCTGGACTGCTATGGCTATAGTTCACCACTGAGTGTACTGCATTAACATGCATTGCGTTAAGGTTGCCTAAATATTTGAATATACTGCCAACACAACTTCACTGATTGAAACATGGACTTTGGCAAGGTGCATTGGGGTGCATTTCAAGATGAACAGCACTGCAACGCATTGTGCTGCTGATGGTGTCTTCTTTGTAAATTTCAGCAACACGCATTACCATCATGCATAAGTCTGAAGCTGGCCCTAAAGAACAAACACAGAGCAAACATTGCTGGATTGGGGCTTCAGGTAAGTACATTGCTTGTCTCGGGGCTGCTCTCGGGAGGGGGAATCAATTAAAGGACAACTCCCTGGTGAAC
Organism: Nanorana parkeri; assembly: GCF_000935625.1. NCBI lineage: Eukaryota > Metazoa > Chordata > Amphibia > Anura > Dicroglossidae > Nanorana > Nanorana parkeri. The sequence continues at coordinate 253,260 of NW_017306791.1, forward strand.
CTACATTTTGTGCACTATGGCCAGGTCACACAAGGTCTTTGTGTATGCGTCAACTTGATAAAAGAAAGGTATTTTCAAGCTCTAGAGCCCTGGTTCTCAACTCATGGGTCACGAGCGGCTGTGCTGCAAGTTTTCTTCTTGCTAATGCCCTGCCCCACCAGCTTCTGCACTGACAGGGGACACTGATGGACATTGTACACCACTACCCGCCATGGTTTTTGAGGTCCCACACTCTTCTGGGTGACCAGGGACCATGGCGATATGGATGGAGCTCTGTCACAGCACACCAGCCCCAACTGGACCCCAGGCTAAGGATCCACTCCAGTTCTCAATAAGATAGGGAGACTGGGTGAATCTTAAAAAAGAAGCATGTATGTGTGTGTGAGAATGTCTGAGTGTGTGAGATTGTGCCTGTCATTGTTTTTGAGGTCCTGTTCACACTAGTACAGTGCGTTAATCACACAGTCCCATGTGATTAATTCACTGTACCACGCAAAATCGCACCTACGACGCATTCTGGTGTGCATTGCCATTCATTTGAATGGCACCCCAAACGCACCTCCTACCCACAGTTTGTTTGCCCGCACCTTAACGCACGGTACCGCAATGCCATGTGTTCCAGTGCAGTGCGACTTGGGTCATGACTTAATGACCAAGGACAAATGTGGGTCCTGAGGTTACACAGGTTGAGAACCACTGCTCTAGAGAATTTATCACATACTTGGATGGAGACCAAACTGAACAGGGGGCTAGCCTTGCACCACTAGTCCCCTGGAGATGTTAACAGGTGGAGGGAGGGCTGAGGGAGGCACGAGTGCTGATGAGATGATCTGGTGGTGCTCTGTGCTGAAGCTCGAGTGTGATAACCAGGATAATGTGGCCACAGGAACCAGGCAAGAAACTGGGCATGATATGGCTGGGGCACCAGGTGTTAAGAACTGCAGAGTCTGAGCAGAGCTGAGCAGATAATCGAGGTCGAGGTCATACACAGAAGAATCAGATGCTCCAGGATGCCAAATCGATAGTCAGAAACAGGGTCAACATCAAATGCCAGGGTCATAATCAGATGTACCGGTGAAGTGCCAAGTCGGTAGTCCAAAAGAAAAGTCGAGATCATAGGCCAGGGTCATATACAGGTCAATGGAGTCACAGGAACAGATTGCACGGGAACAGGAAAAAGCTGAAGACAAGTCAGCTCAGTGTTCACACTGGGTTCTAAAGGTCGACTGGCACCAATGAGCAGTAGGTGCGTGTGCACACCGGAATGCACACACATCACACTAACATCTGTGCACAGGATTTCCAATGCAAATATGTTTGCGCGCACGACTACACGCACATCTATGCATACTACCACCAGCACGCATGTGCCCACCGGTTAGAGCATGTTTGCATAAAATCCTTTGCATAATGGAATTGTACTGGCTTCCTGGTCAATACCTTACAGTGCCCTTACTTTTCTTTCATAAAACTTATATTGGTTTCAAAGTAGTATTTTGTACATCAAGTGATTGAATACACATTACACAATAAAGGGTCTATTTATACAGGTGAACCTCGAATAATTAGAATATCGTGCAAAGTTCATTTATTTCACTAATGCAACTTAAAAGGTGAAACTAATATATGAGATAGACTCATTACATGCAAAGCAAGATAGTTCAAGCCGTGATTTGTCATAATTGTGATGATTATGGCTTACAGCTCATGAAAACCCCAAGAACCCCAAATCCACAACCTCAAAAAAGTAGATTATTACATGCAATCAATAAAACAAGGATTGTACATAGAACAATATCGGACCTCTGAAAAGTAGAAGCATGCATATGTACTCAGTACCTGGTTTGGGCCCCTTTTGCAGCACTTACTGCAATTACTTTTGCACGATATTCTAATTATTCGAGTTTCACCTGTAAATCTTCTACCCATCCATACATCGGGTGAATGTTGTTTGCATCATTCCTGCCACTAGATGGAGCTGGAGAGCATAAGAATTTCCTGTGCTCCTTGGCTCCATCTAGTTGCGGCGAGGCCATGTAAATGGCACTCACCCAGGGTATGACTGGGAGGAAGATTTATAAATAGATCCTTAAGAGTAGAATAGAAGAGTAAAGCGTAATATTTGGTATAAATCTTTGGATTACCTCGAGTCTCTGGGAATTACTATAGCAGGTTTTTACCTTTCATGAGAGTAGAAGCTTCAGAATATTTATCCTAAGGACATTTAATTTGATTCTGACTTTAACCTCCCTGACTGCTGTCTAATTATCTTAGTATTTTTTTTTTTTTCATTTTTGTTTCTATTTGTTCTCTCTATTTTTTACTTTTGAATTTCCCGCCGGTTTCGCCCCCCTGCGACATGGTCACTCGGAAGGGACGGAAGACGAATGCTGGCATGGACCGGAGGACACATCGGGTCTCATATGGACAAGGTAAGTGACGCTACAGTGTAATCCCGAGTGTGGCTCGGGGTTACCGCTTTTGGTACTGAAAATTAACCCCGAGCCACACTCAGGATTACCACCAGGAAGGTTAACGTAGATCTAAACCATACCTGGATGACATTTAGTTTGCTAAACCACTGTGCATCATAAACAATTGCCATGCTTTTACTTTAATCAAATAGTGTTTTCACCTTTATGCTGCTTGATCATCTACTGCTACTCTTACGGGCCATTCACACCAATTGTGGTGCGTTCCAGAGTGGTAGCTGCTGGAACGCACAGCAATCGCACACTAAACTCCTCCCTTTGTTCTGGGGCAGGAGGATCGGTCACGTGGCAAAACATTGCCTGCGTTCCGATCCAGTTCAAACGCAAAAAAATGCTGCACGTTCTATTTTTTGTGTTAGAACTGGACCAGTCCAGAACGCAGGCAATGTTTTGCCACACATCTGATCGCACTGCAGGCAGGGGGCGTGGCTGAGGTGCCATTGACTTCAATGCACCGTCACGCCCCTTCCCACCTCAGATCGTAGGGGGGAGTTTAGTGTGCGATTGCTGTGCGTTCTAGCAGCTCCCTCTCTGGAACGCACCGCAGTTGGTGTGAATGGGCCATTAGTCATCTTTTGTCCATATGCATTTGCTCCAGTGTCGTACATCATTGCTTTGGACTGGTTTCTAAATGCTGACAATTCATTCTAACTAGAATTAGTTTCATTGTTTTTTTTTCCTAATTATTATTATACAGGATTTATATAGCGCCAATAGTTTGCGCAGCGCTTTATAATATAAGGAAGACATTACAATCACAAAACAATTCAAGACAAGATAATAATCTGTTAAGAGAAGTTATTGTACAAACCCAATAGTCACACCCTGGCAATCCCTCTACTCCATCATGCTCAGTGACAGCACAATCGCTGCAGGTTTCCTGTGCATACTTTGCTGCAATACACTGAGGGGGAGGAGCGGCCACAGAAATGAGTATTGAAAGATCGTGGTTGCCTCAGGGGGCATCTCATTGAGTCACATGGGGCCAGAGCGTCCCCGCCAGGTTGCTAAGAGCTCTGAGAAACCTATGATGCTCTGGCCGGTGTCCCACCCAGCTCACTGATGTCACTGGTTGTCAGGAGCTGAGCCGGATGCTCTAACCACAATACATGTGCGATTCGCTTTGTTTCAAATTGAAATTCGTACAAATTTTTGGAAATGTTTACATTTGGATGCACCCGAATTTCCGAATGACAGAAATAACGAATCCGAATGTTTGATAACGAAATTCAGATACATACGAACTTCATTCGGAATAAAACACAAGAAGCTGGAGATCTGTCATTTACCGATCTCTGGCTTCTCTGACTTGTATCCCGAATGAAAACGAAGTAACACAATATTGTTACAAAATGTAAATAATGAAAGAAGCTGAGAGATCTGTGTTACTCTGTAACAGCTTCTGCTTCTTTGCCGACACTTCCATCCCCAATGTGAAGAATCTGACAACTGTCACAGAATACACAAAAGTGTTTAAAGTCACATTAAAGTCAGTATTTGTTTTTCTCCTTCACAATCCTGCTGTAGGGACTTACCTTAGGGCCCTATTCACACACGAATCGGCCTGCACGTACAGCTCCGTGCTGCGTGCGGGGCCGTACCAAGTAGCTGCCGGGAAGGACAGGTGCTGCGTGTGATTAGAACGCAGCCCCCGTCCTTCTCTATGGGGCTACGCAGCCGTACGCCACCCTATGCTCACCTCATTTGCAGGTCCGTAGGGGTGCAGGTGATTGTATTCATGCACCGCCGGAATGGATCCTGTATGCGTCCCGGCCAGAAAACCCGCACCCCTACGGACCTGCAAATGAGATGAGCGTAGGGGGGGCGTACGGCCGCGTAGCCCCATAGAAAAGGACGGGGGCTGCGTTCTAATCACACACAGCACCTGTCCTTCCCGGCAGCTACTTGGTACGGCCCCGCACGCAGCACGGAGCTGTACGCGCAGGCCGATTCGTTTGTGAATGGGGCCTAAATGATGCCTCTTGATTCGATCATCTTCTTCCTTACTATCCTTTTCAGCTGCCCCTCCAGTGCTGGTGCGGGTATCCGATCCAGCACTGACTCCTCTATCCTCCTCTCCTCTGACGTCCTACGGAGTCTGTGCGGGTGCATGCTGCTCCATAGACTTACCTTGTGTCTCTCCTCGTCTCCCGGCCGAAGATCTGAACTGCGCATGCACCCGCCCCACGATCCTTTGCAGCTGCCCGGGACTCTTCAGATATTCGGACGGGAGTGCGCGGAGAAGACACAGGTAAGTTTAAAACCTTTTTTAAAGTTTTTAAAAAAATGTTTTTGCATATATCTACTGCTTGCTAGCAGTAGATATATGCAAAAACTGCTGAGGGTTTAATAACCCTTTAACTGTTCACAGAAATAATAATAATAATAAGTAACCAGCGTGGGGTCCCTCCCCAATTCATGCCATAACCTTTAGGTAAAATTCAGATTCATCTGAATCCAAATGCCAAAACGAATTGACTTTCAGACCCAAAACAAAATAAGAAAACACCCGAAACAAAACAAAACAAATATTTTGCCTGCGCACATGTCTGCTGACCACCACCCTCCCCTCAAACCCTGGAACGTCCATCACGAGCCACCAACACTGCCCCGAACGTGCACCAAGAGTGACTGACCTCCCCGGAACGTGCATTACGCACACACACCCCCAGCTTCAGACAGCAAGCCTTCCATATAAGTAAAAGGCTGTACGTGGCTGAAGGTGGGTATGTGTCGGTACTTCTGTAAAGCAATGATTCAGCATAGATATGCAACACTGGACACAAAAAGTACAGAGTTGTACTTCCCTGTGCAAGCGTGCAGATGTTCCACCGTATACCCACCATATCTATGCAGCACCTGTAGCCCCCTGGTGGGGTAAATATGGCCAAATGTACATTGTGCAGGTCCAAACGCCCCTGTGCATGAACCCATCTAACAGATTTGCCCTTTTCCAATACCAACAGCTCTGCACTCACTGTTACCTCCACTGCCATCATCTCTGCTGCTTCTCTCTACTGCCATTGCATGGCCACTAATGATGTCATTCCTGCGCACTGGAATTACATCCACCTGGCTCCATTCTTAGAGCAGAGTTTACACTGTACTGCACATGTGCATCAGGCACTGTACACACATCAAACATTTCTGGGAGAATGGGGTATTTTTCCATTGTTTTGCAGCTCAGCCATTCTGTAATCCACTGGCCTCACTTGCTGTTAGCCTTTTCTCTGGTGACACTGCCTGTGGAGAGTAGTGTACCCCTGAGAGGGCAGAAGCGAGGTGACCTAGAATCAGATAACATGCAACCGGTTCATTCTGTGTTTATCTATCAATAAAAGCACATTTGGAAATTGTAATATGTTCCTGGTAGGAGAGCGAGTTATAAAATACTACTTTCTTTGGTTGCCCCATTCACTGTTGACATTATACAGACATTATAACATGAAGTCACAAGTTAAAACTGTGTGTTCAGCCTCTTTAAATACACATACAAAATGCAGGGATAACAGATTGCATAGGAGTGGTTAAACAGTTTCCTAATCTCACTTCTCTGACAATGGGCTTTCCATATCAGATGCAGAGAGGCAGCCATGTTTTCAGAGTGCATTAATATGATTAATGCCTCAGCTGTGTGCATATGTCATCTCAATCTGCTCCTCTTTCACATATAAAGAAGTGCAGCATCTTCTAACTTGTCATTAGTCACGGGAAGCGCCAGCAGCCACTCTGCGCCACGCTGTCGCCTTACTATTTTTACTGGTAATCTTCATTCTCTGGGAATTAGGGTTAATCAGCTCAACTTGTGAGCTTGTGTTCTGGACAGCCATGCATGTAATCTGGTCTATTGCTTGCCAATCACCCAGGAGCTCCTGCTATACTTCCCCTCAGCCATCCCGACCACTTCTGCCAAGCTTCAGATTTCCTGGTTTCGTGGTTGATTTATAAAAACTGGAGCAAAGGTGGAGGTGTCCCCGGTAGCAAACAACCATTGCTGAGTCTGAAGGATTAAAAACTGGTTAATGACTATAGGCAAGAGATCTGCTCTAGATTTAATTGGTCCTCCTTTCATACACTATCCCCATTGTTCTTTGTTTTGCTGCCCGGTGAGAACTATTACTGGTCATATACCTAACCCAGTAGTCAGATAGTGAAAACAAATTACAAAATGTTTAAACCTTTTTTTTTTTACTTTAAGGTTAGCATGTGGCCAGGCTATTGTATTATATACACTGATAATAATAATAATAATAATAAAAAATAAATAACAATAATATATAATCAGTGTTGTCTTCCTGAGATCAGTAGTGACTTATATGCATGACGTGCATGAAAAAGGCCAATTGGCTATACACAAAGGTGGTGCTTTGGGAGCATCAGAGTTGTGTTGACTCAGGAAGAGCATATAGCAAGGCAGACATTCAAACAGGGATGCACAAATCCCAGGAGCCATGTAGCCAATGCCCCTTACAAATGAAAGCTGCCTCCTAACTTTTGAGTTTTCTCTAGTCTAGTCTTAGAGCTGGAAAAGTATCTGTACTTGTCTGAGAGCTTCTGCTCTCGGTTTACATTAGAGTAAAAGGCTGCTGAGTTAATGCTGGAAGGAGGGAGCAGGGTGAGCAGGGCTGTTCTAGCATGAACTCACAATAGGGTATGTGTGCTTTTCCCCGAGCACATTTGACCCCAAAAGTCCAGTTCATTTAACTAGTGAGATTGATCTGTAGCATGCTTGAACAGGTTTCAGCATACCATGTCCTCGCCCACTTGAAAGAGGTGGTCTGGGGCACACTTCTGTTGAACTATGGTACTCATCTGCTTGATTGCTAACTGTACCCACTGTACCCACTGGAGCAGATTAGATCAATTAGGGCCCACTCTAGTAGTAAGGATAAAGATGACGTAAGTCTGCTCGAGTTCAGCACAATTTAGGCAAAGGAGGCATGCTAGGGCCTGACATGTCCAGTCTGTAGAGAATCATGCAATTCATCAATCATATTTGCTTACAATCCTAAATTACAGATCTAAATGCAAATGCGAACAGTTATGAATAAGCAGTTCCTTGCTGGTCAGCCCTAGAAAGCAGTCAGGAGGTATCAGAGATATAGAAAGTTAAATGTATATGGAAGCCTTGACTTTTGCTGTAAAAGTCTAGTCCGGTCTGTCCTCCCTCACCTCCATATTGGTCCTTTAATATGATTGGTAACTTCATTGGCCAAAAGGGAAACTCAAGAGGTGGGGCCAAGATCTACTTACGGGAAAGGCCAAGATTTGCATACACCTGTTGCAAGCACCAAAGCCGGAAAGCCAGAACCAGAGCTTGTGCATGAGTGTCTGCGCTTGCGCATATGTCTGATTTTGCTCATGCATCATTGCGCAGATGTGTGCACATTTGCATGCATTCTTCGCCGCTTACACACAGACGTGCGCCTGTGCGTATTTTAAACCTTGGCGACTTACAGGCTATTTAGGCTGTGACACCAAAACCTCCAGTACTGAGTGACCATCAGGTATTTGTACTCATGAGGTCCTGCTCTCTGATTTGATCATCTGTTACCACCCTGGCCTATCTAGACCTTTCACTGCTCTTTTGTGTTCCTTTGACCCCGGATTGTTCCTTGACCTCTACTTCAGCCTGACACTTTTTCATTGCACTGCCTGCAGATTACTGACCTTGGCCTGTCACCTACTTCCTTCCTCTCTGTCACCTGGTACCACTATGCCTGCCTGTTAATGACCCAGCTTGCATCGACCACCTTCTTTTGGTGTTCCTCTCCAGTGTCTGCATCCTGCCTGAGGCTCCTCAACATCGCAGAGACTATTCTGCTTGCCTATCATTATCTTCCGTCACGTGTGCCACTCCGTGCCCCTGAGCACCTGTCCTGCCATCCAGGGGTTTTGAGACTGGAGCTGAAAGTGATACTGCCCTCATCAACTCAGACTCCACCCAGGTACGTGACAACACCTTCACCTTCCTATATGTCTGGATATACTAATAGTTGTGACATGATACCCAAAGCACCTCCTCAAGTAATACCTCCTTTGAAACATGCATGTTATACCAACATGACAAGAATGTAAACATTCTCTTCCTGTAGCTGCGCATAGATTCAGTATTAGTCCAGACAATCATGGTACCAAGCCAATGCCCCTTACAAATGAAAGCTGCCTCCTAACTTTTGAGTTTTCTCTAGTCTAGTCTTAGAGCTGGAAAAGTATCTGTACTTGTCTGAGAGCTTCTGCTCTCGGTTTACATTAGAGTAAAAGGCTGCTGAGTTAATGCTGGAAGGAGGGAGCAGGGTGAGCAGGGCTGTTCTAGCATGAACTCACAATAGGGTATGTGTGCTTTTCCCCGAGCACATTTGACCCCAAAAGTCCAGTTCATTTAACTAGTGAGATTGATCTGTAGCATGCTTGAACAGGTTTCAGCATACCATGTCCTCGCCCACTTGAAAGAGGTGGTCTGGGGCACACTTCTGTTGAACTATGGTACTCATCTGCTTGATTGCTAACTGTACCCACTGTACCCACTGGAGCAGATTAGATCAATTAGGGCCCACTCTAGTAGTAAGGATAAAGATGACGTAAGTCTGCTCGAGTTCAGCACAATTTAGGCAAAGGAGGCATGCTAGGGCCTGACATGTCCAGTCTGTAGAGAATCATGCAATTCATCAATCATATTTGCTTACAATCCTAAATTACAGATCTAAATGCAAATGCGAACAGTTATGAATAAGCAGTTCCTTGCTGGTCAGCCCTAGAAAGCAGTCAGGAGGTATCAGAGATATAGAAAGTTAAATGTATATGGAAGCCTTGACTTTTGCTGTAAAAGTCTAGTCCGGTCTGTCCTCCCTCACCTCCATATTGGTCCTTTAATATGATTGGTAACTTCATTGGCCAAAAGGGAAACTCAAGAGGTGGGGCCAAGATCTACTTACGGGAAAGGCCAAGATTTGCATACACCTGTTGCAAGCACCAAAGCCGGAAAGCCAGAACCAGAGCTTGTGCATGAGTGTCTGCGCTTGCGCATATGTCTGATTTTGCTCATGCATCATTGCGCAGATGTGTGCACATTTGCATGCATTCTTCGCCGCTTACACACAGACGTGCGCCTGTGCGTATTTTAAACCTTGGCGACTTACAGGCTATTTAGGCTGTGACACCAAAACCTCCAGTACTGAGTGACCATCAGGTATTTGTACTCATGAGGTCCTGCTCTCTGATTTGATCATCTGTTACCACCCTGGCCTATCTAGACCTTTCACTGCTCTTTTGTGTTCCTTTGACCCCGGATTGTTCCTTGACCTCTACTTCAGCCTGACACTTTTTCATTGCACTGCCTGCAGATTACTGACCTTGGCCTGTCACCTACTTCCTTCCTCTCTGTCACCTGGTACCACTATGCCTGCCTGTTAATGACCCAGCTTGCATCGACCACCTTCTTTTGGTGTTCCTCTCCAGTGTCTGCATCCTGCCTGAGGCTCCTCAACATCGCAGAGACTATTCTGCTTGCCTATCATTATCTTCCGTCACGTGTGCCACTCCGTGCCCCTGAGCACCTGTCCTGCCATCCAGGGGTTTTGAGACTGGAGCTGAAAGTGATACTGCCCTCATCAACTCAGACTCCACCCAGGTACGTGACAACACCTTCACCTTCCTATATGTCTGGATATACTAATAGTTGTGACATGATACCCAAAGCACCTCCTCAAGTAATACCTCCTTTGAAACATGCATGTTATACCAACATGACAAGAATGTAAACATTCTCTTCCTGTAGCTGCGCATAGATTCAGTATTAGTCCAGACAATCATGGTACCCTTACACCAAGTGATCATAAATACCCGGGAATCAGAGAGATTCATATATTGTTTATCATGCATATTTATCATCATAATGCATATTTATCAGCAACTCCTATTTATTTATTTTTTTAATTCTTTATTTTCAGTTTTTCAGTTGTACAAACAGTGGGTAATTAGAGAAAGAGGGGTTGTACAGTACAGTAAAATACATTGGGTACAGCATAAACATGAGAAGTGTATATAAGACTTTACAATTCCACTGGTTTGGTAGCCCCAATGTGGGCAAGGTAGACAGGCATTTCAGTGTGTATTTAAGCGCCACCACCCATGGGTAAAGCGCAACCACCATGCCTTGGCATGCACCAGGCTTTCCAGGTCTCACTAAGAAAGGCAATGCAGTCAAATACCTGCTATGCTGAGGATGTAGCACGGACGACACAAAAAGATGGGGTGTGGAGGAGAAGACAGCGAAGGGTTAGGGACTGAGACTTGGGGAGGATATAGAGGATAGGAATCAGGGTGGGAGTTGGCGGAAGCGTAAGTTGGGTGAGCATTCAACCGAGTCCTGGCAGGAGGGGGGGCACACCATTGGCCCCCTGAGGCAGGGTTGTCAGGCTCTATCTGGGACCTCTAGATTGAGTTTCACCGCAAGTGCGGCACAATGTCCCATTCTACCATGAGAGCAGCAACTCCTATTTAAAAACTACATGAACAAATATCAGTAAACACACTGGGGGAGATTCAATATAGTACTTGTGACACCTTACAGGAGTTAATGCAGTCTAAAAATGTCCAGCTTCAGATGAAAAAAAAAGCAGGTGACATTTCTAATGCTATTACCGACATGAGGAACAATTTCAGGTAGTTCTCAATAATGACACTTTTACATTATGTCTCAAAGGCTGCAACAAATTCATAAAGAAGTACTGTTGCTGCAGAGATAAGAAAACCGACGATAAATAAGACCGCTGTCATCTTGGTGTAATTTGTGTTGAGGGTGAGGAGTTTGTCCCCCCTCCCTATGTTATTGTTTGCAAGGACACTGGCGGCCCTGTGTCTGCTGGCGTCCTAGCAACCAATGATGCTGGGCCACACATTGCCATTGCTTGCTAGGATGTTGGCAGCCCTGAGGTCACTGACGTCCTGACAACCAATGAGGCTCCACTGCACAATGTTATTGGTTGCTAGGGCTTGGGCCGCACGCAGGCAGCCAGTGTACAGGCAACCAATTAGGCTTGCTCACACAATGTCATTGCTTGCTAGGACATCAGCGGCCTAAAGGCTGCCGGCATCCTAGCAACCAATCAGTCTCTACCGTAAAATGTAATTGGTTGATAGGATGCCACAGCCCAGAGGCATTTAGTGTCCTAGCAACCAATCAGCCTAGGCAGCACAGCGTCATCGGTTGCTAGGCAGCCAGGGTCCTGGCAACCAATTAGGCTTGCCAACACAATGTCATTGCTTGCTAGGACATCAGCGGCCTAAAGGCTGCTGGCATCCTAGTAACTAATCAGTCTGTACTGTACAATGTCATTGGTTATAGGCTGCCACAGCCCAGAGACATTTAGTATCCTAGCAACCAATCAGCCTTGGCAGCACAGCGTCATCAGTTGCTAGGACACTGCAAGGCCCCGAGGCTGCCAGCATCTGAGCAACCAATGAAACTCGGCCCCACAGCAGCCTTGAGATCTGTACACAAGGCAGGCTTAGTACATGTACAAGTTTCTGACATGAATTTGTCACGTTCACTGACATTTGTGGCATGGTGGTGCAGACGCACTTTATGACTCCCAGGGTCTAAGTGCTGCCACCAAATTGTATTCCGCCATGTTGGTTCACTTAGCATCTGAGACAGAAATCCGGTGACTAATAAATGTTGGAAGATTCTATTTTTAGCAGCAGATTTCTGAAATTCCTGGGTGACGTACAAGGCAACTTTCCAGGACCAGATTTATGTCTCCCTGGCAAGCCAAGTCATGACTCATACAGTGATAACTGGTCTGACCTGTTCACATGAATAGATAAAACTTCATTACTGCTATTATGAAACAGCAATGATGTACACATACTAGAGAGGCAACAGAGACTAAAGAATGGAACATGAGGGATTAATAATATCTCTCTGCGCAGTCTGAGGCTGCTTAACTCCAGGCACAAAAAACTTTCATTGAAATATATTCCTTCATAATATATATCTGCATCCACAAATTCCATCTCTTCACTTTCTTTCCACACTACAAAGAGGAAGTCCCTGGGTGATGACATAATCAATTCTGAGTCTTTTTTTGGTATGCGTTCCGGTGCATTTGATGCGTTTGCTATGCGTTTACACTGCGCTTTGATGCGTTTCGATGCAGTTTTAATGCAGGTAAAATAGGACAAGTAGTACTTTTTCTGACTGCATCTGAACGAACTGCAATGGTGGGAATTAAGCCCAAGAAAGCCCATAGGAAAGCATTGTGATACATTTTAACTGCAGCAGTCAAAATAAATGGACTGCGTCACAACTGCATATGGAGTGAACTGGCCCTTCTATTTAGACACTTGCTTATTAGTTCAGCTTTAAAGTAATTCTAAACACAAGTTTAAAAGTTAAAGGAGAACTATGGGGTCAGTGTTTTTCCACATAGTTCTCCTAAGGGTAACGGGAGGACACAAACTAGCGTCCTCCCGTCACCCTAACCTCAGTATACCGCGAGCTACATCTCACGGTATACTGAGGCGCCACAGCCGGGATGGATCCTGACATTACTGTCTGGATCCACCCAGCTGCGTGAGTGTCAGCTGGCTCTGCCTATCTAGAGGCAGAGCCAGCTGTAGCCGCCCGGTCCCCCGTCCGTCAGCGCTGGAGGATCGGACAGGGGAGGGGGAATCCCTGCAGGGAGCCGTGAGTGACAGTCACGGCTCTCTGCAGGCACAGGATCGAGAAGTGAGCGAGCTACGGTATGTGTTCGCTCACTTACCGATCTATTGAGCCGACGTGTAAAAGTTTCATTGTCACAGGTCGGCTAGAACTATGAGGATGAGTGATTTTCACTCACCTCATAGTTCTCCTTTAAACAATTTTAAAAATAGTTATGTTTTCAGCTTGCCAGTCATTCGATGTTGTGGCTGCATTAATTTACTAAAATAAAAGATGAGGTTACAACGAGTAAACAGATACCCGACATGCCCAGGTAAAAAATCGTGTGCGTCCGTGAAACGGCAACAAAATTCAGTACCCCGAAAAGTCCATAGACGATGCTTTAAAAGCGCCTACAGGTCATCAGTTTAGAGATACCCAAAAATACTGCCCCTAGAATTATTGCTCTCCGGCGTGCGCGGCAACACCCAACATGTGTAGTGCGTGCGTCATTTTCGTACGTAGGCGCACTCGATGCGTGTTTACGTGAAGTCGCGCTTGCCCGCGGGGGGCGGGGACTTTAAAAAAGTCATCAGTTTAGAAATACCTAAAAATACTGCCCCTAGAATTATTGCTCTCCGGCATGTGCGGCGACACCCAACATATGTAGGGCGTTCGTCGTTTTCATACGTAGACGCACCCGACACGTGTTTACGTGAAGACGTGCGTGCTCGCGGGGCGGGGACTTTAAAAAATAGATATCGCCGTCCAGAGTGAGAGCAATAATTCCAGGGCCAATATTCATGGATAACCCTAAACTGATGACCTGGCTTTTAAAGCGCCACCTATGAACAATTTGGTGTACCATCTTTTTTTTTTGCTCTTTTATGAGCACACACAATTTTTAAGCTTGACATGTTGGATATATATTTACTCAAAACTTCATCTTTGATATTTTTACAAAGAAAAATGGATATTATATTGTGGTTTTGTGCCCTAAGAGCTTAATTGTATTTTTCCCCCCGAGATTTTGGGTTTGATAAAGAGTTGCGCTAATATCATGCAACATAAAATTTGCAATGACCCCGTTTTTTATACAGGGTCTCCTCTTTCATATATTATTCTTTAGGCCTAAAATGTCGATTTTTAACATGTGTGCAAAATACGCAAAAAGAACTCTGGCAGCTAAAGGGTTAAAGGTCGTCCGCAGTAGCAGCATACATATTTCTGAGGACATGTTTACTTTAAATTAAAGGAGTTTCCCACTTTAATATGAAAAATGTGAATGGCTGCCACCCTGTGGCAAAAGTTGATAATGACATGAATGTTTCTATTCCAGTATGTTGTCAGCTGGAAAGCATGCTATGATTTTCACTGCAGTTAGAACTATTAATTAAAAAAATACAAAAATAATAATAAATTATAAGAGTGCTGAGCAGTTGATATCGATTTTCACAATTGTTTTTACTGTTACTGGTATTTTAAATAAAATATGCAACTGATATACTGAATATTTATGTTGTCTGTATTAACTGCACACAGTTGTCAAAAAACATATATATAGATATATCTATATATCTATATACATATATATATATATATTTATATATATATATGTATATAGATATATAGATATATCTATATATACTTATTCTGACAACTGTGTGCAGTTAATACAGACAACATAAATATTCAGTATATCAGTTGCATATTTTATTTAAAATACCAGTAACAGTAAAAACAATTGTGAAAATCGATATCAACTGCTCAGCACTCTACCATCTGCTGTGTTTGTCATGTTTTCTGGTCAGTTCAGTTTGTAATCAAATGTAAAAAAAAATATAAATGAAGGTGCATGAAATAAAAAGGTAATTAATATACTAATTAGTAGTATTACTATACTATACTAACTATACTATTAGTAGTATTAATATACTACTATCATTACACATATACTGTATGCATATAGGGTTAGCATTATGCAATATATTTGGTTATAGTGAGCCTTTGAAGAGAAACTGTAATGGTTTTATGTTGATTTTATAATTTTGTAAGCTTATACTTTTAAAATTATGTTTTAAAAAAATCTTTGATTTACAAATAAACATTTAATATGGATTATATCCATGACAACTGGTTTGCAGTTTTGCAGTGTTATTTTTTTTTTCTTGCACAATATTTTTATTAGTATTTTTCTTTTTTAGTTAACATAATATGAAAAACACAAAATAACAAGGTGTATGACACAGAGTTGGCTCATATTGAAGTAGGAGACAAAAAGGCAACCATGATGATATGGCAGCGACCCAAATGACAGAAGAAATATACTGTATTAATTGCATATAAGTCCCAAACAAAGGCAAAAAAATGCAAACTGCCCAAACTAAGGCTACTATCGTCATAAACGGGAAATTCAGGGAGGAGCAAAACGGAAAAACTATCCTAAAGAAAGTAAAAATGCAAAAGCATTACAGGAAGAGTAGCAGAACAAGAAATAGAAGGAAGGGATAAGAGAAAAGGGGCAAGAAAGAGAGAAAATTATAAGCCTATAATAAAGGAGAGAAAGAAGAGTTGAAAAAAGAAGGAAAAAGAGGAGAAAAAAGACGGGAGAACTGGATTTTTGTAAGGCAAGTAATTGAAATGAAAAGGAGGGCGGCCTAGAGAAGTCAATCCAGGGTTGCCATATCGCTAAAAAGCGAGCATGGGTGTCAGACAATATCTCCGTAAATTTTTTCCACGAACTTGGAGATTTCCAAGCTCTAGCTTTGGTCATTTTAGTAGCCACAAAGATAGGGGTCACCAAAATCCACTCTAGGCAATTCAAGTGTGGAACAGGTTTCAGCAGTATTGCCTCACAAGGGTCCCTGTGTAACTGTACATGTAGTACAGCACAAATCATATTGTACACCCTGATCCATAATTTAGTCACACGTGGGCACCAGATATGGAACATGGTACCTTGCTCCAAGCAACCTCGAAAGCAATTAGGAGGATATGATGGGATGCATCTCGCAAGACGCGCACGAGTGTTCTGATACAACACTCTATAAGAATTCTCCAGTGCTGGTAGACTCCCAAAAGACCAACCCAATTCCTCTTGCCATTTACACTGGTAAGATGTGGGCACTGGGGTGGAAGGGTTATATATACAGTATATTATAGAAGAGTAGAGTAGGGTAATAAGGCCAGGGGCATCAGGATTAGTACGACAGAAGTGCTTAAATAGAGTGATAGTTAAAGGGGAGGGATTGTCCTTCAAGAGGGAAGCAATAAAGTGTCGAATCTGAATGTACCGATGCCGTTCCGCCTCGGGAATGCTATGAGCATCTCGTAGATGTTGAAAGGATTTGAAGCCAGAAGCAGTTAGTAAAGAGTAAACCGTTGTGAAATCATGTTTCCTCCAGCAAGAGAAAGAGAGCGGGTTGGTAAAGCCTGGAGGAAAAAGAGGGGAATGCAACAAGGAGGAAAGGGGTAAGTGCAGGGATATTAAGTTACTGGAATATTTCAAATCTTATACACTATCCCGAATCTTAACAGAGTAGGACAAGATCGGATTGAGCGGCGCTGGGCGATCCGCAGGGGGCAACCGTAAGAGAGTGGAGATGGGGGTTGGGTGGATTTTGTTCCCATCCAGACAAGCCCAAAGAGGAAGTACAAAGGTGGAGTGCAGAAGAGCTAAGGGAGCAATATTAGCTGCTATATAATAGGAGCAAAGATGCGGAACTGCCATCCCTCCCTGTGATTTAGGACGATAGAGTATCCGCCGGTTAACGCGAGGCCTAGAGTCACCCCAGATAAAAGAGAGAACTTTACGTTGCAAGATACAAAAGACATGACGGGGGAAAAAGATAGGCAGGACCCTAAAAACATACAAAAGTTTAGGAAAGGAAGATATTTTGACAGCATGGATCCTGCCCAGCCATGAAATAGGAAACCGTTTCCAAGATTCCAACAATTTGTGAAGAGATTTCAGAAGGGAGGAATATTGGCATTGTAGAGAGAGTTGTAAGAGGAAGTGAGGAAAATGCCCAAATACTTAAGAGAGGAAACCCACTTAAAAGGGAAAGAGAGAAGCAAACTACTTTCGGATTGGAAGGACAAAGATACGTTCAAAGCTTGGGATTTGGATTGGTTTATTTTCAAATCAGAGACTTCTGCAAACTCAGAGAAAACACTGAGGAGGATGGGGAGTGAAATTCGAGGACTAGTCACAGTCAAGAGTACATCATCAGCGAATACGGAGAGTTTATGGTGCATAGCAGCAATCTCAACACCCTTGATATCCGCAGAAGAACATACTCAGTCAAAGGCTCAACAGTTCAGATAAACAAAATGGGTGACAGGGGACAACCCTGTCGGGTCCCCCAAGCGATAGCAAAAACAGGGGACTCAAAACCACAGTATTTTATTTTAGCTTGAGGAACTGAATATAAGGCCCTAATCCAAGAGAGAAAATGGGGGACCAAAGCCCCGAGATTGAAGGACCTCAAAGAGGTTCGGTCACGATAGCATATCAAAAGCCTTGGAGATATCCAAAGATAACAGCATTAGCTCCTGAGAACGAGACTTGGCCAAGTGAAGTAGATGAAGTGGATTGTGTTACTAGCCTGCCGGTGAGGTGTAAAGTCAACCTGATCTTTCCTAATCTTTCCAGGGTCCCCAAGATCTAATTGACACGTGCGGTCAAAACTTTCGAAATAATCTTAACATCGAGGTTAATTAAGGAGATCGAGCGGTAGTTAGACCATGAGTGTGGGTCCCTGTGCGGCTTTAGAAGCATAACAATGTTGGCGGTGAGCATTTGTGATGACAGAGATTCCCCTCCCTTCAGGAGGCCATTAAACATTGAGGCTAAATAGGGGAACAGATCCCCCAAAAGCTTCACGTAAAATATGGCAGAGAAGCCATCAGGGTCAAGATGTTTATTGGTCTTAAAAGATATGATCGCCTGTTAAATTTCGGGCACAGCCCTACGCCAAAGAAGTACAGGAGCTTCTTTGGGGCGTATTTGCTGCACGTATCCATTAGGATACAGCCGGATAGCCCTCGGAAACGCGGGTTTGTCGCACGTTTCTTTTACCGCAAATCGCGGTAGAAACGCGCAGCACGAATCGCGCTGCAAACGCGCATATTCCATACGACCAGGTGTGAACCCAGCATAATACTAGGTGAGGCTCTATCCTACCTATCACTAAACAGGAGGGGAGACCAGAGAGAGAGAGAGAGACACAGAGAGAAGTAAACACAATTACAAGCTGCTGTGGCGCTGAACTACCACTAGATGTCACCAGAAATACAATTCTTAAAGAGACACTAAACTCAGGAGTTCAATCTTAAAAAGTAATTCAAGTACCCAAAGGCTCCATTCATACATAGCAGTAGCGGTTTCTGTATTGGAAAGAAACCGCGCAATTATTAACATATTACTATAGCTGAAATGCGCAGAATCGGCCAATAAAATCACGCTTGGACTATTTTGCAGGACGTACGGTTTCATACTGACTGGCCGCCCCAATGGTCTGAACAGTGCACATTGCAATGTATTGGTTTTTATGTTTAGCATGTTTCCCCGTGTATTCATATGCGCAAATGCGCACAAAATAACGCTCATGTGTGAATGGAGCCTCACTGTTAACAAAAATGTATCTTGTTTGTGTATCACTCAGCTGTATAACCTCAAATCATCTCTGAATTGGTGCTGACACTGCCCTTTCTTCTGGAGGGTGGCTACTTTTGTTCCCCATGGTCCCTGTGTGTGTAGTAAAGTAGTCGCCGCAACCAGCTCGCTCCCGTGATGGACTACAATCTGACGTTTAGTTTACCAATTTGTATTGAGATTATAATCCATCACAGGAGTAAGTAGTAGGTAAGTAGTATGTAACGCAGAGCCATACTCTTGTTTCTTTTTTCTTTATTTTGATTGGACAGCTTGGACCAATGGCGCTTTGCCAATGGTCCAAAACCATCCATAGAGCTTTGAGCCTCTGACTCCAAGTCAGAGGCTGTTGTAGCTCTGACCTCACCAAGTTAGGTTAAACACAGCAGTGGGGAAGCCAGCTGCTGTGTAACCTAACATAGCTGTCAAAAGCCAGATGAAGTGCCTCATGTGCGCCCATGACAGGTTACACAGTGGGGAGGCTTTCCTAGCTGTGTAACCTGTTAGAAGCTGCCCTGAATGGAGAAAAAGCTGTCAGCTTCACACTTGAAGCTGACAGCTTTTTCTTCCACAATGCCAGGTGAGGCTTCCCCAACTGCACGTCTCCGATGTAAAAGTGTAGAGGTAAGTAGCACAGAGGTAAGTAGTATGTACAGAGTTCAGAAGTTACAGGAGGGTAAAGTAGAGGTCAGTAGTATGTAACGCCGAGTGCATAGGTTAGAGGTCAGAAGTAAGTAATACAGAGGTATGTTGTCTGTAACGAAGAGTGCAGAGATACGTAACACAAAGGTATGTTGTATTTAACAAAGAGTGCAGAGTTAAGTAACACAGATGTATGTTGTATGTAATGCAGAGTGCAGAGGTCAGATGTATGTTGTATGTAATGCAGAGTGCAGAGGTCAGTGGTAAGTAACACAGAGGTATGTTGTATGTTAAGCAGGGGTCAGAGGCAAGTAACACAGAGGTATGTTGTATGTAATGCAGATTGCAGCGGTCAGAGGTAAGTTACACAGTGGTATGTTGTATGTAGTGCAGAGGTAATTAACACAGAGGTATGATGTATGCAATGCAGAATGCAGAGGTAAGTAACACAAAGGTATGTTGTATAAAAGGCAGAGTGCAGAGGTCAGGGGTATGTTGTATGTAATGCAGAGTGCAGAGGTCAGAGGTAAGTAACACAGAGGAATGTTGTATGTAATGCAGAGAGCAGAGGTACATGACACAGAGGTATGTTGTATGTAATGCAGAGTGCAGAGGTATGTTGTATCTAATGCATAGTGCAGAGGGAACACAGATATACTGTATGTTGTATGTAATGCAGAGTGCAGAGGTAAGTGACACAGAGGTATGTTGTATGTAATGCAGAGTGCAGAGGTATGTTGTATGTAATGCAGAGTGCAGAGGTCAGAGGTAAGTAACACAGAGGTATGTTGTATGTAATGCACAGTGCAGAGGTGAGTAACACAGAGGTGTGTTGTATGTAATGCACAGTGCAGAGGTGAGTAACACAGAGGTGTGTTGTATGTAATGCAGAGTGCAGAGGTGAGTAACACATAGGTGTGTTGTATGCAATGCAGAGTGCAGAGGTCAGAGGTATGTTGTATGCAGTGCAGAGGTCAATAATATGTACACACAGTGCATATGTCAGAAACACGGAGACTTTGGCTCCATCAGCCGGTATGAGTATTTATGACCCGCACTGACTATAATTGGGGCGGCACTATGTTGATAATACACGGCCAGGCTTTATTTAGACCTGTGTATGCGCAGCATGAGCTTCGTCTGCTGACTCTCACAGGGAAAAGCAATCAAGCGCCGCTCGTCACTGCAGCGAGCCAGGGTGAGTCATGTCGAGCGCGATAGATTGGTTGTCCTGTCAAGCTGCTGACAACAGTGGGTGTGGAATTGCAGAGTATACAGTGGCAGTAATGCGAGCATGGCAGAGCTGTGACTGATCCTGCGAGGAGGACACCCGGGGGGTGCAAGGACTGACACTGCGGGGAAGACACCCGGGGGCTTCAAGGACTGATACAGCAGGTAGGACACCCGCGGGCTGCAAGGACTGACACCACGGGGAGGACTCCAGGGGAGGAAGCTGGCTCATCTGCCTGCTTGGTAGGACTTTCTCTGTGGTCACTCTTTGTAGACATGGGAGCTGCCTTTGCTGTTTTGAAGAGATGGAAGCTGTGGGGCTGTCATATTAATCCTGCTTTCAGGATCGGGAGAGATCCCAGACAAGGAGAAGCAAGTGAAGCCTAACAAGGTTTAGATATCTTGCATACTTTAAATGAGAGGAACTCCAAGTTGTAAAGAAATTAACCCTTGCAGTGTAGCTACCTCTGCACTGCAAAGGATAATGGCTCTGCACTGCAAAGGATAATGGCTCATTTTGTTCTAGGGATGAAACTATATAATGATCACAGTGACCAGGAGCTGTCCTGGTCACAATGCTGTGGTCACCACAGAGCCGTGGTGCCGGCTGTACGTGGCTTATATGTGACAACATGGAACTACATTTTTTCCCCTTCATTACATTTTATATATCTGTACAGCATAGGAACGTAAAAGCTTTTGTAAACGTCTAGAAATGCATTTAATTTCTTTACCATGGCAACCCCAAACTTCTTCTCATCAGGCAGTGCGCTCTCATCACGCCAGAAGATGTCCCCACCCCCTCCTTGGGGCTTAATTCCACCGCCATCTGTGCCATTGGACATATGTGACCCGAGGGTCTTCCCGGTAGTCTGAACATGTCGGCACAAGCAGTGTCATAGTGTGGGATTGGTCTCTATCTCTTTGTCGGGAGCATGCACGTAAGGGTGGCTCCATAGGACCTGGAAGGTAAGGAGCCACCATTACAATGAAAGCTAACACCAACGGTATAGCTTCTCCCTGCCCACTGCAGGTACTCCATATTTCGGGGGTTTTGAATACCAGCTCCTCCGAATTGAGCTGTGTTTTCCCATCGGTCATTTGCTCCATAGATCGGCTAGACCCAGTGCCCTCTGAGAAACTTTGGAAGCTCCAGGACCAGGTACGTCTCTGCAGAGACCCCCGATGGTTGGTCCTGGGGCTGAGGGTGGCTGCCTTCGAGGCAATTCCATTTACCCAATACCAAACTCAACTTTTGCTGCAACAGAACCTGCAGAAGTATGATAAGCCCCCATTGTCCCTGCCCATGGCCACCTTCAAGGCAATTCCATATACCCAATGGCCAACTTTTGCAGCAACAGACCCTGCAGAAGTAGGGTAAGCCCCCATTGTCCCTGCCCATGGCCACCTTCAAGGCAATTCCATATACCCAATGGCCAACTTTTGCAGCAACAGACCCTGCAGAAGTAGGGTAAGCCCCCATTGTCCCTGCCCATGGCCACCTTCAAGGCAATTCCATATACCCAATGGCCAACTTTTGCAGCAACAGAACCTGCAGAAGCAGGACAAATCCGCATTGTCCCTGGCCAGAGGAATTCGTCAGCACCCAAGTAAGGTGGTCTTGTGGCTCATGATGTCCATGATGTTGCAGCCCACAAAGTCCTTTCTACCCTTTAGTGGAAGATTGTGACACTGAACAGAAGTGAGTCAGATGCTGAATATTCGATTGGAGGCCGTAGTCTTTAAAAGGAGCAATTTCAGGACTGGCCACCTATCGATGAGGTATGTATTAACAATCTTCTTTTACAAACAGTTAGTAAGGGTTAAAACTCCATAAGTTCTTTTTTTGCCTTCAGTTCCTGGCCCAAAAAGCAACAGGAGGTTAGAGGAAATTTCCCAGAGTGAGAGGAATTCCGCTGTTAGCTTTCCCAGGAACAAGTGTCCCTATTGGAAGATTTCCTTTCACCTCCTGTTCTATGGACAACTCTTAGGATTTTGGGTTTCCCCTCACTTTCCTGTGGTTGGTTATATCTGGTTGACAGTGAATGTGGTGACATCACGGCAGGGCACAGTCCATCAGTCCCTCTGCTGTGGTGACAGATGGGTCTTCCATTCACTGAGCCCTGTGAATGGATGATGCGGCTCTGCGGGCAAAGCCATGTACAGCCGCACTAAATTCAAACATCAACAGATGTCTATAGTGGGAAGCGCCCCATAATTCAAGGGGGGCGCTGCTTGAAATATGATTGCATCATGAAATATGATCCAAAACGTGGAATGTTCCTTTAGGGGTCCTTCAAACGGGTGTGCACATCCGTACAGCGTGTGTACAGTGTTACATGCAAGTGCTACATGTAAATACGTGCAGCAGCCTCTACCTATGGGAGGATGCAGCTGCACACAGTTGCACGCAGTCACAAACCTCCACATGCATGCGGTCTGGTTGCCTGCACTTGAACACACACTGCGTCCAAGTGCAGGCGCCTGGACCCTCACTGACGTGCAGGTTTGGGTCTGTGTGCAGTCGCATTTTGCCATAGCGAGTTACAGGCTGCTGCACACAATTACCCGTAGCACTTGTCCCTCCCGGGATTGGGCCTTTGCACGAGTGTGCACGCCGTATGGACGTACATGCCCATGTGAATGAGCCTTTAAGGTACTTTGCAGAGGTTTCTGGAAAAGTGAATCGGGTGTGTGTGTGTGACAGGAGCTTTGATTTAACTTGTGACACACATTTTGTTACTGTAACTGGGATGGCATAATTGATTAGCAATTAAAGGAGAACTACGGGGTCAGTGTTTTTCCCCATAGTTCTCCTTAGGGTAACGGGAGGACACAAACTAGCGTCCTCCCGTCACCCTACACTCCGTATACCGCGAGCTACAGCTCGCGGTATACTGAGACGCCGGAGCGGATCCCGACTTAGATGACGGGATCCGCCCACCTGCGTGAGTGACAGCTGACTCTGCCTATCTAGAGGCAGAGCCAGCTGTACCCGCCCCCCTCCCCCGTCCGTTCCGCCAGTCAGCGCTGGCAGATCGGAGCGGGGAGAGGGGAATCCAGCCCCTCCCCTGTCACGGCAGAGAGCCGTGACAGGATCGAGAGGCGAGCGAACCCGGTATGTGTTCGCTCACCTCCCGGTCTACTGAGCCGACCTGTGACAGTCTCATTGTCACAGGTCGGCTAGAACTATTAGGTGAGTGAAAAGCACTCACCTCATAGTTCTCCTTTAATGTGATAGATCTGGAAATAGTCATGTTTATCTCCTGCTGTCACTTGGATGTTGATCAAGAAAGCAGTGTTGTCTGTAGAGAGATTCTCTGGCTTGTGCAGGACACCTGTAGTAATTAATTGTGTACTTTTATGGTTCTCACATTGCAACAGTTGTATCGCCATCAAAGCATTTGATCAACCTGATCTGTCTGTAAGGTGTGAGAACGCTCCACGGTCACACAGCAGCTGCACCATTTTTGGAAATATCCATCATGGACTTGTCTTAAGAATTTTTCCTTGAATTGTCATTGGTACAGCAAAGTTCCAGTGGAGAAAATACGTGACTGTTTGTTTATTTCTTACAGAAAACATGGACTCTGAGCCTGCGGCTGCCCCACATGTACTTGGGAGATCGCAACTGAATGCAGCTACTGATACAGAGATGCAGGCCGAGGCCCATAAAGCAGGACCCTCCAATCACGGCTCACCTGGAGCATTTCAAGCTGTGCCAGGTTTGCTTTTTTTTTCTTTTGTTTTTTATTTTTTATTAGGGCTGGTAATGATTAAAAATTTTGTGTTCGATTAATCGAATTTTTTTAAAATCGATTAATTATAACGCACATACAAATCCAACTACATTGGCCTATACACATACAGCACAGCAATGAAGTAACGCAATGAACTAGGATCACACTAATCCAGCACGTTATTAATCTCACGTGCCCCACTCAATATGGCCGCCGCTTAAGTGGGGCAACTCAGAATAATAACGTGCTGGATTAGTGTGATCCTAGTTCATTGTATTACTTCATTGCTGCGCTGTATGTGTATAGGCCAATGCCTTGGCTGGCGCTCGTGCAGAACAAGTTTCTTGGGCAAACTCACTGGCCGAAGGGGGGAGGAGTCCGGTGACATCACAGACATCAACGTCACCGGACTCCTCCCCCCCTTCCCTTCGTTAGCCGTCACAGACATCAACGTCACCGGACTCCTCCCCCCCCTTCCCTTCGTTAGCCGTCACGGACATCAACGTCACCGGACTCCTCCCCCCTTCGTTAGCTGACAGAGCCACTTGGGGGAGGAGTCCGGTGACGTTTATGTCCGTGACGTCACTGGATCGCCGACGGGACTCCCGGAAGCCGGCGGAGAGGTGAGTGTTTTCATTAGCGATCAAAATAATTTTAATTGATCAAAAAGTTTAACGATTAATCGAGAAATTCATCTTTAAGGATTTTTTTTAATGTGTGCAGTAGTGTATTGTGTTGGATAAGTGTTTACACAGTATGCAAAAGGCTAGGCAGAGTGTAGACTTATTAAGAGGCAGAATGGATTCTGAAAACTTGGAGCAAGAACTAGGAGTCTCTAGTGCTCAGTATACGCTGTCTCATGTCATCAAAAACATAAGGCTAAAGTACAAGCTTACTTTTAGTAAACTTGTACTCTGTGTACTTCTCTTCAGCCCCCACAACCATACAAGTGTGCTTTGTTAAATAGCCACTATGCTGCCCCATCCAGCTAAAAGTGAACTTGTACTTTAACCGCTTTCTGACCACCCATTGTAAAACAACATCCTGTCCTGAAGCGGTCATACCAAGAACACGGCGACAGCTGCTGCAGCCGTGTTCTTGGTATAATGTCAAAAAGCAGGTGATTGCTGTTTAAATCCAACACCCGTTGGATCACTTGTACGGCGCAACACTGTGTGCCCTCAGCCACCGCTGGCGGCTTCCCCGGGCTCCGCTGTCCCCCGTGCAGGCCAGGGAGCGGCATGGCAGGTCTCCCCTGACTGATCAAAAAGAGCAGGCTTCCAGCCGCGTGCACGCACATATAACGCAAAGACACGCCGTGTGCACCTACATGCAAAAACGAAAATTTTGCCACGCATGTTACATACTGTCGTGAACTAATAATGTAGGGCCATCAATCACTGGTAACACTAAACTGATGAACAGTAAAAGCTTTTAAAGAGTCGCCTATGGGAAATTCTGGGTATTGTAGTTTTGTTTTGTTTTTGCAGTTTCACGGACGCAATGCAATTCTAAGGCTTGATATGTTTGGTATCTCTTTACCCGGTGTGACCCCCATCTTTTATATTTTACCCAAAAAGTGGGTATTTTATTCTGTTTCTGTGCACTAAATTTCATTTTAGTGTATGTTATCTAAAAATACTAGTTTGATAAACATTTGCGCAAATATCGTGCAATATTTGGCGGGTCTGAAGCTGTTTTCTAGCCAAAAATTCAGATTTTATAATGTGTGAGCACGGAGTAAGAAATTGCTCTGGCCAGGAAGTGGTTAAGCTGGTGTTGCGTAGTTTTTTGTTTTGCTCTGTCATAGATTTTAAGGGTCTTCCCATGCAAAAACACAGAGAAAAGTGGGGTTTCCCCTTCACCTGGAAGTATACCCCCCTTCAAATCAAGATGCTGGCCAAAAATGACTACGCACAATGATAATGGGAAATATTTCATATTTGTCTCACTATAGAGAGAGGACTTTTTCTATATTTTTTTTAATTTTTTTTAGTCCTGACCATAATACAGAAACTGTACACAAAACTATACAGTCTCCTTTAAAAGGCATACTGCCAATCAATTGGACAACCATGGCAAGTAAAGGGTCACAATAGCCTGTAATGTCATGTGGATTGTTTACAGGAGAACTATGGGGGTCAGTGTTTTTCCCCATAGTTCTCCTTAGGGTAACGGGAGGACACAAACTAGCGTCCTCCCGTTACCCTAAGCTCAGTATACCGCGAGCTATAGCTCGCGGTATACTGAGACGCCGGAGCGGATCCCGACCTAGATGACCGGATCCGCCCAGCTGCGTGAGTGACAGCTGGCTCTGCCTATCTAGAGGCAGAGCCAGCTGTACCCGCCCCCTCCCCAGTCCGTTACGCCAGTCAGCGCTGGCAGATCGGAGAGGGGAATCCAGCCCCTCCCCCTGTCACGGCAGAGAGCCGTGACAGGATCGAGAGGTGAGCGAACCTGGTATGTGTTCGCTCACCTCCCGATCTACTGAGCCGACCTGCGACAGTCTCATTGTCACAGGTCGGCTAGAACTATGAGGTGAGTGGAAATCACTCATCTCATAGTTCTCCTTTTAAGGAAATAAGTAAAAAATGAGTCTGCTGGAACGTCTATAAGAATAAATTCTACTTTTCATCACTACTCAGGAGTAATCCCGGGCATGCCAGGGCCTTTTTTAAAGGCTTAAAATGTTTACACAGAGGCCTCTCATTACATTGTGACTATCCCTTGAAAGCATCTGGTGTTTCTTTTGTTGTACCTCACAATAAAAAATATTTAGATCTTTGAGTAAATATAAAAAACTAAATTTAGTGAATTCTAATAAATAGTCGAAAGTCTCTAAATGCATGTTTAAACTTGTGTGATTACCTGTAGTCCTTTTTATTTTACATTCCCATAATCCCCTGTTTAGCTGCTGGAACTCAATCACGATGCAAGATGGAGCTGCTGCAATGAGAAAGTAGAGACAAAGCAGAGGAGACTGGCACTTTGGGCTCGTTCACACCACTGTTAATTGTGACGGCAAATTTCATTTTTTTTCTTCATTTTAGTCTTTTTGACTAAAATGCTATTTTAGTTTTAGTTGTATTTTAGTAATCTGAGTAGTTTTAGTCTAGTTTTTAATTGACTAAATCTCCATTGGATTTAGTCCACTAAAATCGAATGGGTTTATTTAACGTGTAACGCATTATTTAATAATGTCTCTAGAATTTCTAAACTCGTTATATATTCCTGGAGTAAACCTCTATTAACCTGTTATTACTTATGGTATTAAGGTTTGAACATGTAATACAAACACAGATTTCTGCTTGCACAGCATAGAGACATCCATTTCCTTGAGCATACATCTTGGCCTTGTGGGCAATCCGGCCCTGTTCACACCATAGCGTTGCGATAAACACACAGGATCTGCTATAACACGCTAGGTGCACTGGTGGATTGCCATTCATTTGAATGGCACCCCAACACACCTCTCCTGGCTGGTGTGCTTTGCAGCACGCTGTACCGCAATACTGTGCAGTGAAAAAACAAATGCATTCATATAATGGCACACTTCACTACCAAAGCAAACCCTCCAATGATGTGACTTCTGCATTCTCCTCCTTCTTTCTGTCATGATCACTGACATCTTCGCCTGGTCGTCTTCTGGGTTTGGCATCTTCTGCTATCTTAAAGGAGAACTATGGGGTTAAGGCTTTTCCCCATAGTTCTCCTTAGGTTTAACGGGAGGACACAAACTAGCGTCCTCCCATCACCCTAGGCTCTGTATACTGAGACGCCGCAGTATACCGCGAGCTGCTGCTCACGGTATACTGAGACGCCGAAGCGGATCCCGACATTTGTGCCGGGATCCGCCCAGCTGCGTGAGTGACAGCTGGCTCTTCATGCTGCATTTTTGGGGCGTTGAGTGCTGTCACACACGTGTGTTCAGGTTCTCCCAAGTAGTGCATTCATGTTGTATCTGCTACAATGATGGGTCCATGCACTGGCAGTACAAAAGCAGACATTTTGAGTTTGAAGTGCTTCAAAGTGGACTTAAACTCTATGCTAACCTTCTAGCTGCTTTGGGGTTTGAATTACAGCAAGAGATGGGGAGAGGATCCTTTATACCAGGGGTGGGCACCTTCGGCCCTTCAGCTGTTGCAGAGCTACAAGTCCCATGAGGCTTTGCAAGACTGCCAGTTACAGGCATGACTCCTAGAGGCAAAGGCATGTTGGGATTTGTAGTTAAAGTACAGCTAGGGGGCCACAGTTGCCCACCCCTGCTCTAAACTCATCGAGAGGAATTTATCAAAATTGGAGCAGACAAAATCTGGAGCAGCTTTGCATGGCAACCAATTGGCATCTCTCCATTTCTTTTTTTTTTCTTGTACATAGATTGTATTGAGTTTTTCCAGAAAAGAACAAAAAAAGCTTATGAAGAATAAAAGACTCAAACAATACAGTGATATTAAAAGTATAGCATGCAGTCAAAATAGTGCAATCAAGATTAGGGAGATGAATTAACAATCATGAAGCATTAAAGTGACATTAAAGGCAAGATTTTTTTTCCCTCCCCCCAATGTTAATGTTAGCACTTATCTTAAATTATGTCTCTTTTTCCGATCTTCCTCTTCTTTCCTGATGTTTTCAGCCTTCTCTCCAGCGGTGCGGCAGCTCTCCGATCCAGCGCTGACTGCTCTGTCCCTCTGATCCAGTAGTGTCTGCATGCGGGTGCACGCGTCCATAGACTTACCTTGCGTCCCTCATCGCGTCCCTGCCGAAAATGAGAACTGCGCATGCTCGCGCCCCCAGATCCTTTGTGGCCGCTTGAGAAATTTCTCATTTTCGAACGGGACCGTGCACGGAACATGGTAAGTTTTTAAAGTGCTGTTTGAGCGTTTTTTGTTTTTAAAAGAAAACTTTTTGAATATATCTACTTGTTGCTAGCAGTAGATATATGCAAAAAAACGGGAGGGTTTAGATATCCTTTAATCAAAAAGGCCCAATAACAGTAGAAGAGGGTCATCCCTCGCATAGTGCAAATGTAAGGCCCCATTGGCTATTCGCATCCCACAAATCCAAAATCAAGACTGAGGCAAACGCACAAAGGCAGTTTGCCATGTTGAAAAAAGGTAAAAGAAACTACACACCCTGGAAGAGAAACTGGTAGAAACTGTTTTTTTTTTATTGATCATAGTAACAGTAATCCATTGTTTAGCCTCCCAAAAGCCCAATGTAGGCTGTTGCCAGGACTTTGCTATCCTCTGCTTAGTAGCAGAAAAAATGTATACCTCTCCATTTTAAAAACTTATCTGAACAATTTGAAGAGAAGCTTATTGGTTGCCATGGGCAACTGCTCCAGATTCTCTCTGCTTCAGTTTTGATAAATTGCTCCCCATCGTGTTTTTGTATTGTGGGAGGAAACCAGAGCACCTGGAGAAGAACCACACAAACATGGGGACACCATTACACACTCCATCCAGTTTGAGACTTGACCGGGATCTAAACATTTTTAGAAATGTCACCAACAGACCAGTCCTTTTAGGATAGCAAAAGCTTCATTTTATTGATATAAAAATATGACAAAGAACTTCAATAAATGACGCTTTTGCTACCCTAAAAGGACTGGTTGGCCGGTTGTCATTTCTACAATTTGTGATATTTGCGGCACCATCCGCAGTCACTGCGAGCACCCCCCAGGTACTTTTCAGTAAGGAGTGCAACAAGGATTGTATTTATTGACCGGGAACTAATCTCAAGGCTTCAGTTCTGCAAGACCACCCTGTCCTGCTTTCAGACTCGTGCAGCTGAGCTTGTTTGGGGTCCTGGAGCTGGGTCTGAGGTATCTGCTCCACTTTCATTCCACTAGATGTTGGTACACTTTAATAAATGTTATTATAGATCAGGGTGCATTTGTAAAAGAAAACCTCAAGTCGTATGCACAGAGTTATCTGGGACGTGTTCTCACAGGAATAGCACAGCTGCCCTGATAAGAATGTTATGAATCCTGGGAGGTGAGTGCACGATGTTCTGACAGCTATGGAGACCTTTTATGAGATGTTATCTGTCTGTAAGATGTAAACAGATTTTCTGTTCCTGTTTGGCCGCTGTTTCCTGTAGTAGAAGAATAAAGAAACCGCAGTGCTCTGAATTATACACTGCATAGTTGATTAGACTGTGGATATTATGCAAGCTGGAGAGAAGAAAACGTAGAATTTCTCTGCAGCCCGGTGTGCGGTCTGCTGTTGTTGAAGTTTGGCAGCATTTAAACTGATCTGTGAAATGTGAACTTCTTCTTGTTGCAGAAACCATGGATGAGGATCAGGATGCCGCACTGCAAGAGCTGCTGGAAAAAGCCAGAGCCGGCGATCCCAAGGCCCAGAGTGAGGTACATGGTTGCTGTGTTAGCTTGACTCTGCTCCTCTGGAATTCTATGTCCTATGTGCATGAAGCAGCCAGACAGAATGATTCACCAAATAAACATTGTTTAGTTTCACACACCACGCAGCCAGCAAATACCAATGTGTACTGACTGCAGGAGACTTTTGTCCTCTCCTTCACCTTATGTCTGCTAAAGAGTGTATCCAAGCAGCTTATCAGTCCTGAGATATGGTGGCTGCCTTAGTTTTCTTTTTCTAGTGATCCTGCCAGTAACATACTTCGTCTTAGGGTGACACTGCTCAATTAAAAACTCGCTGCAGAGGTTATTTGTCCCTTTTTGTTTTGGGGTCACCAGTTCTCTCCAACGGTACATGGGCATTGTTAAAAACGTAACCTGATGAAAAAGGTTTGACTGGAGTAAAGGTCTAAAGACTTCTTCTTTTTTTTTTTTTTTTTAATATTCAGAATCATTTGCATTATGAATACCCGCCTGATCCTCCGAGCCTGCTTACTCTCAGACCTATCCTTCCAGCCTCGCTTCTCCTCCACTCCAACTGTCTAAGGTAATAACATTCACGTATAGAACGTGAGGATGCCGAGGAACTTACCATAGCTGGAATATAGGAGGAGACGGGCTGGAGGGAGCACTGTCGCAGCTAGCCGGCTATTTTCCTCCCTAGATCAAAAAGAGCTGTTAGGTCTTGCAGTATAGGGTTATCCCACTGCAAGGGTTAATTAAAAAAATTTGCCTTTTAAATGACTCAAATAGCTTAAATGCATTATACAAAAATATTTCACTGCCATTTTTAGTGTGCTCTCAGGAAGACTGAACACATTGATCCAAGCATTTTATGTTTTTCTCATTAGCTGAACGCATTCACTTTGATTAGCTACAGAAGCATATTTGGTCACAGGGCTGGGGACATCAGCTGAAGAGCTGGTCCTGGCACTGACATGCTAGGATGGACTCAGCACATTCTTCCATCTTACATGTGTGACATTTCTGATTTTGGCTCCAGACTTCCTCACTGGCAGGACTTGGACTGAGCGATAAGAGATACAAATCCAGCAGTGTGTATATAGACCTTATGCTGGATAAGATCTACGGACGCAGCAAAAGACCTTGATTTATGAGATGCATTATTGGGACGAGGGCGCTGGCTTTCCCACACGGTCATTACCGAGCTTGTAAAGTGCATTGCTCAGGAACACAAGTTATAAAATAGTAATTGTTCTGGTAATAAGATCTGCCGGTAACGTCAATGTGTGCAGGGTAGTGACTGCTATAGACAAGGTTCCATAAACTGGGCTGCAGCCACAGACTGAGGAATTGTAGTCATTGTCAGATTATTGCTGGCAGAGCTGATATGTGCCTCGTGTATAGCATTCAACAGTCAGTCATTTTGTAAACACCTGAGAGGTAATTCACAGTAATACAAACACGTTGTATGATAAAGCCTTAAAGGAGTTGTAAAGTCCCAGCATATATTCTCCTTTTATAACATCAGCATTGTAAAAGGAATACATACTAGAGCTGTTTTTCATAATGCAGTCAAAAACTACTTGGAAAAAAATCCCGTTTTATGTAGTGAGCTCTGCCTTCTGTCTGTCCATCACTTCCATCAACTTACTGGATTCACAGTGTGCTTTGCATCTCGTTCTGTGCTGCTTGATGTGATGCAATCTTGATTTCTCAAGACTACATATCCCATCATGCATTGCTTCCAGCAATCCATGACAATGTTACATTGTTCAGATGTTAAGTTATAGTTCAGACAGCAGGCTTAGTTAGAGTGGTGACACAAGGAAATCCATATTCACAGGGCTAAGTGAAATTGTGTCAGTGCATTGAGGAAGTAGGTCATATGGGCATCTTTGGTGAGGTAAGTTTACAAAATTCACGATGAATATGGTTATTAGGAGCGGGGTAGAACTTATGGAAATTCAATATAGAAATGCATAATTAATTTCAATTTTTTTTTTTACCATAGATACCCTTTAATATAAACAGGGTGACCCCAGTTACTTCTCAAGAGATGAATTGTTCAGAAAAAAAATTCAAGCTATATATTGTTATACCCACATCTTACCCTACGCATAATACATGCAGTTTTTATTACGATGCTTTATTTGCTTTTATTATGGGTTTTTAATTCACCGAAGGAATCGGCTTCATTTACCTCATGCAAATTTTAGTCAATTTGCAAAACCTTTTGGCACTGGGTATTGCTCGCCGGTGATTACACTAAGGAGCATAGAGAGGAGAGAAGGAAAAGATACAAACTGTGAATGGTGATCAATGAACACATCAGACACAATAATGATTAATGAGGCTTTTTAGAGATCAATGTCTATTTTATGGGAAAGATAACAATTCCACACCTAAGTGGTATTTTGTTTGCAATCTGAACCTTTTTAATGAGAAAATGATCCAGGTTAAAGAAAAGAATGAATCCATTTTAGAGAATTGAGCTGGAAATATATCACTGAAATATGTTGATTGTGTAACACAGCCAAGGATTCCGAATCCTTTCGAGCAAGTTTGAGTCTGTCGGCCATCAAGTGCAGCATCAGCTTGTCCTGCCAACTTAAGTGACGGAAGCACAGTTAACACATGAAGGCCCGGTTCACACCTGGGCGTTTTGTAGCGCGTTCCTACGCTCTGCAAAACACTCAAACACCGAAATCCCATTATTTCCTATGGGTATGGTTCACACCTGGGCATATTACAGGCCGTATGAACGCGACACAAAACGCCCTACGCCCAAAGAAGTACAGGAGCTTCTTTGGGGCGTTTTTGTCGCACATATCCATTGGGATACAGCCAGGTAGCCCTCGGAAACGTGCGTTTGTACCGCGCGACAAACACGTGACACAAACGTGCATATTCGATACGCCTAGGTGTGAACCCAGCCGAAATCCAGGATGGGACAGGTGGCATGGAGAGTTTACAGCTCTGGGAGTGAGTGCTTCTGACTTTGGAGGTTCTCATTGCCTCCTAGGTTTACCTGTAAACAGACTAATACTTACCCAGGTGCTGCTTTAAGACAGTAATAAGGTATTTATGGTCAGCGTCTGTTTTACCCTAATGTCCTATATTTTAATACATACGCTATTTATTATTATTTCAGCAAACTTTGCTGATTTGCAGCTATAGTTTTGAATCCATAATCTAGTACCCAAGGTATGTAATTGGTTTTATTATTACTGAAGATGGCAGGAAGTAATTGAAAACCTACTACCTATTATACATGTATACAAATATTATTCAAATGAAATAATTGTGTATGTATGTATGTATGTATGTATATATGTGTGTGTGTGTGTGTGTGTGTACCAAGCTCAGCATATAGCAGGCTACTGCCCACTATTTGCTGACCGCTCAGAGCCACGCTGCAGGGATCCACATTCTGCCTGATTGACAGCTGTGCCCGCCCCCTCCCATGTCTGTCATTCAAATGAGTGCTGGGGGAACAGAGAGGGGAGGGGAGAATCCCTCTGGGGAGCTGTGACTGGCAGTCACTACTCTCTGCAGAGAGAAACCAAGAGCTGAGCGATCAGTAGTTTGTGATCGCTCAGTTCTTAAGCTATAGAGCCAGCATCTAAAACCTACATCGTGACACACCAGCTCGAAATATTGGAAGTAATACCTTCTACTCTCCCAATACTTCTCCTTTAAAGCCTAAATTAACTTCAAGTTTAAATCGGCTAAATGCATTCCAGGTGCATTACAACAAAAGGTGTTCGAAGTCTTGCAGTTTGTGTAGTGAAGCGCGTCGCCTTCCACCATGCTGCAGAGTGAGACCCGTGTTCTCTCTGTTGCAGAGAGACCACTGTTTTCTCTATTGGAAATCAGTGGTTTCTCTGCAGTGGTCTGGCAGCCCCCCCTGCTGAGTCAGACCTACAGCTCTGATCATGTTGCCTTCTGATTTGAGGAGCTCTGGTTTTGACTTTGCTGGGGGCATATCAGACCTCTGCAGAAGACCACTGCTTCCACACAGAGCAAGGGTCTTTATCTGCAACATTTTGACAGGAGACAAACTTATCTACGCAGGCTCATTGTTTTCTAAAAAAAAAACTGAACTGGTAAGACTTTACACATCCTTTTTGTTTTAAAAGTTCAGTTGTGCTTTAACTGGCTTGACTTCAGTAATGTGAAATCTAGCTTGCTATGTGCCACGGAAGAGTGTCTGAATGTCACATTGCCTGTGTCCTCTAATGGCCTGCACACACTAGGGGTTTGATTTAATAACGGCAGATAGGCTGTTCACTTTGCAAGGGAATTAGCACTTTGCAGGGAAAGTTTCCCTTAGCTTGGAGAATATAGTAAAATTTCAGTTTGTAAAGAATACCAAATCATGTGCAAGGAAAACGTTTTTAAAAAAACGCATTTTTTCTTGAACATGATTGGGTGATGGAAGTCAGCAGAGCATCACCTTACCTTACTAAACTAAGGGCAAACTTCCCTTGCAAAAAGTGAACAGCCTGTCTTTCCACATGGGTGTTATACAAGTTATGTCATTAGCTCCTTTGCCATGTAAGAAAGCAGGAAGTTCTTTGTATCACCCTTAGGGATGTACCGATTATATAGTCCGCCGAAAATGGCACTTTTGGCTAAATGCCGAAAGTGCCATTTTCCTGCCGATACATCGGCGCATCCCTGCTTTCTTTCCTTCCTGACGGGCGCTGCTCTGTGTCCCAGCGGGGAGGAGAGAAAGTGTGATGGCCGAGCACTGCGGGAGGAGAACGCTGTGAGCGGCTGGTGTCTCTCCTCCCACACCGCTCGGCCGCCTATTCATTTTGAAAAAATTAATATAAAAACATTTTCGGTTTCTGCTGACAATTTTTTTTTTTTTGTTTCGGTTTTTACATTTCTATTTCGGTGCACCTCCCTAGTATTTTTTTTTTTTCTTTTAATTTTTGATAGAGTGGAGAATAGTTAAAACCATTGTCAGGTTTTTTTTGCCATCTTTTATCTCATTAGGGATATTTCCCTTTTACTTCCTGTCCTGTAGACTAACCAGGAAGTAAGGATATCTTTCCAATGTAAGGAAAATCCTCTCTTAGGCCTTGTTCACACCTAGGCGATTGAGCTGTTTTTATGCGTTTTTTTTTTTAGGCACGATTTTGCTGTGAAAATCACGGTTTGCAATTTATAGAGATGTCTATGGGACCAAAACCGCGCGATAATCGCCTTAAAATAGCTACTGCACCTTTTTGCACGACAGGCGATTTCGCCCACGCGACGCAACACAAAGTTGTGAATAGCTTCAATTGACTCGAATGCAAATCTGTGTTTTGTGCAATATTGCCTGGCTAAATCAATGCCATAACATGTCTAGGTGTAAACCAGGCCTGAGACAGTTGTCACATAAACAAGTGTCCCCATTAGAAGATTTCTCCTCTATTCCTAATCTGGTGGCAACTCAAAATGTTGGATTTACCCTCACTTTCATTCCCATTCCATTGGTGATCAGTATATTTTGAGAGGGTGAATCTACCAAACGGGACAAAGATATTAACCTGACTGGGTTCTAACCCCTTGTCTGCTCTATCCAAATCTAAAAAAAAAAAATGCGCCTTTTGTTATACTCTAACATTAATAACTATGTGCGTTCCATGATGTACTATGTGGTCTTAACAAAATAACATAACGGATAGCTGTAGCAGTATAAGGCCCCGTTCATTTCAATAGGGTGCCTTACACATGGCAGGGAAGATGCTGCAGAAGTTTCTGCTGCGAGCTTCATGCGGTTTTTTGCCCTCATGGGCAAAGACGGTGCCATTTACAAGTAATGTCGCCGCAACTGTGTCACATGTTTTGCCCACATTGTGTGAACCTGAGCCTATGCACAGCAAGTGTGAACGGGGCCTTGTATGTCAGTTGTAGGTATTCTCAGTTTAGAGCTTTGTGCACTTTATCTACTTGTTGGCAGTGAACATTGGACAAGCATGCACCTCCATCCCTCAATACAGATACCTGTCAGCAGGTCAGAGCATTGTCGCATGCAGGGGGGGGATCAGAGTTATGCCTATAACACCAACAACATGACCTGAGATGCTGAATCATACAAGAAAAGGGTTGAGGAAGTGTCTGCATAGCCAAAACTTGTTTCTTTAGGTTTGGATAGAGTAGAAAAGAGTTGGGAGCTCTGTCAAGCTTTCTAATGCTATCATTGTCTCTACTGGGGAGCTTCATCCTCGCCATTGGTCCTGGTGACTATTGTCACTGGGAGAGCAAGTGCTGGAAAATCACAAATTGTAGAGCTGTCACCAGAACAGGAGATGAGGTTAAATCTTCCAATGGGGATGCTTGTTCCAGTGACAACTAAGGGTGGAATTCCCTTCACTCTAATGATTTCCTTTCACTTCCTGTTGCATCCCTGGGATGGGAAATAACCCCAAGAAACAACAGACAAAGTGTGTGTGTCTGTCTGGTGGCTGATCACATGGTCAGCCAGTGTTCTGGCAATTTTGAATAATCCCTATTGTGTAAGTCCTGCCTGAACATTCGTACCCTTTGCTGGACATTGTGACCAATGCGTAGGCTTTGATCACATGAGTACCCACCAAATGGAGCCCTTTCCAGCACTCTTGTTTACATTAAAAAGGTATGATGTAGATCTGGTGGAAGCATGTGCTTGTTCTGTTCTGCAAGTAAAAAATAGCCCTTGGTTGCAGAGATTAATTTTTTGTTTCCATTTTGCAGGTAGGAAAATACTACTTGAAACTTGCTGAGGAGCAGGATGAAGAAGCGAACAGCTGCGCTGCTGTAGACTGGCTCATCCAATCTGCCAAGCAAGGTCGAAGGGACGCAGTGAAGCTTCTGCGGAGATGTTTGGCAGATAGAAGAGGTGTGTTTACACTGCAATCCTCTCTGAGCTAATATTGGCTACAGTGTATTCTTCTATTGCAGGCCTCTTCTCAGTTCCATTCCATGACCTGCCACTCTTTTATAACAACCTATCAAAATGGACTGAGCTCCGTCCAAATCGCTGGCAGTAAAATGCTGATACTTTGACTTGTATCTGCTGCAGGACCTGTGAGTGCTTCTATACCTACTTTGGATTTGTATCAACACAATATTGATCGGTTGTAATAAAGACTCTCAGGTCATTAAATAAAAATGAGAAGAGGCCTGCTGTAAAAGAAGGATACACAGTAGTCAGAGTGCTGTACCCTTCTAAACAATGTGCAATAGTTTATTTCAGATTTCTAATGCGTATCTACAGTACTGAGTGAATTTTTGGGGTTCATTTATAGTCTCCTATACTAGTCAGTGCCATCTAGGGGTGCCAGTGCTGTGTGAACCCCTCTCTGTTTATTTGTACATGTGCCAGGTCTCTGTGTGTGCGCACTCCTGTGCCGTTGTTATAACAATACAAATATATTCCCCGATACGGTCTTCATCCAGGAATCACAAATGAGAATGAGAACGAAGTAAAGAAGCTGTCCTCGGAAACCGATTTAGAGAGGGCCGTGAGAAAGGCAGCTCTGGTCATGTATTGGCGACTAAACCCAAAGAAGAAAAAGCAGCTCTCCGTGTCTGAGCTGCTGGAGAACGTTGGCCATGTCAATTCTGAAGGTTGGTAACAAAATGTTCTTCCTGTGTTTTTGCCTTCTTCCCTCTACTGAGGTGTGTGAATGTAGTACTGTATTCCCCGTGTATCTCTTCTAAATGCTTCATTACAACAAGTCTTCTGAAAGAAATGGTTATAGATTGCACCAGGTGTATGTACAAAGATACTGTGGGATTCTGATATTACATTGTTCTTTAATTTTTGACTGCTGTTTACACTAAAACCACTTAAAGAAGAACACCGGGGAAACAATTTCTTAACCTTTACAGTGGGGCTATGCCACAGTGCAAGGTTTAAGCGTTCATTTTTGTCTAGGTTAAAAACCTGATCCTCGGAGATGACTTGCTGTTAGGCCGGTCCCTGGAGCCTCTCTCCTCCTCCTCTGCAGCGATTGGTATGTCTCTTGGCGTCCTCATGTCCTATACACAGTGTAGAGAACATGATGACTTACAAAACCTTAGACCACTGCAGCAGAGGTGGAAGGGACCGGTCTAAGAGCAAGCCGCCTCCAAGGATTTATTAACCAAGACAAAAACGAGCACTTAACTCTTGCAGTGCCGGAGGTAGCCCCACTGCAAGGGTTAAGACATGTTTCCCCAGACTTCTGCTTTAAAAATCATAAGTCACAACCATCTAAGAATATGTTGCATAATTGTAATTAAAATGTATGCAAAGCCAATTTATTTTTTTATCATTTTTTGATGGAGTGTGGAATCATTAGAATCCCTGTCATGTTTTATTGATACCGGTGTACCTGCTGGGGAGATTCACCCACTTTATTTGTCCTGGTGACCACTGTGATAAAAAGTGATGCAAAAAACTAAATTTTTCAGTTGTCACCAGAGCAAGAAGTGAGGGGAAATCTTCCAATGGGGATACATATTTGAGTGGCAGCTGTCTAAGAGAGAAATACCCCAAAATTTGTAGAGATTCCTCTCACTTCCTGTTGCATCCCCAGAACTAGGAGTAAAGGAAAATCTGCCCAATGAGCAAATAATAATAGGATAGGGGTTTGAATCTCTTTACTTTTATCCAATATTCAATGACACTATTGTTAATCATCTCAAACACATGCATGATAGTTATACATATGCTGCACATTAAGCCCAGTTTTAACACAACAAATACAAATCCCGCATACAAAACCACCTTGTGGAAACACCATTCATTGCGAAAGTGATCTAGCAACAGAGTCCTGAAAGGCAATATAGAATAATATTGTTATTAAGGAAGGTAACTCAAATAATTATTTCACATGCAAGTTAAAAGTTGTGCAGTAGTTGCATTTTCTCAATTACTGCAAAAAATAATGAATGTTGGACACACAGCCCCAGTATATACAAGGGAAATCATCTCACGCCTCTCTTTTCAGTGCGTATGTATGTATTTATGTACACTATATTGCCAAAAGTATTGGGACACCCCTCCAACTCATTGGATTCAGGTGTTCTGTGAAATGTCCTTGCTACTAAATATTCCACGGTCACCTGTTAGTGGTATTATAACAAAGTGGAAGCAACTGAGAGCAACAGCAACTCAGCTACGAAGTGGTATGCCACGTAAAATGACAGAACGGGGTCAGCGCATGCTGAAGTGCACAATGCACAGAAGTCGCCAACTGTCTGCAGAGTCAATAGCTACAGACCTCCAAACTATGTGTGGCCTTCAGATTGGCACAACAACAGTGTGTAGAGAGCGTCATGGAATGGGTTTCCATGGCCGAGCAGCTGCATCCAAGCCTTACATCACCAAGTGCAATGCAAAGCGTCAGATGCCGTGGTGTAAAGCACGCCACCACTGGACTCTAGAGAAGTGGAGACATGTTCTCTGGAGTGACGAATCACACTTCTCTGTCGTGCAATCTGATGGACATGTCTGGGTTTGGCGGTTGCCAGGAGAACAATACTTGCCTGACTGCATTGTGCCAAGTGTAAAGTTTGGTGGAAGGGGGATTATGGTGTTGGGTAGTTCCAGTGAATTGTCACATGATTGGGAACCATTCTGTTTGGCTGCTAGCTGTCTAAGGGAGGATGTAGATGAAGGTTCCCTCAACATGGAGGACATCATGCAGGGCAACATTATTCAGTGAATGAATACAGACTGGATATAAACTGCTTGAAGCAGTTAGTTTTGAGTACACCGGGTTATTTTAGTGAACTCTCCTGTTTAACAAGCTTGTAAACGTTTGGAAAATTGTGCAGTGTGAGGCTGTTGCAATTAAGGAAGGAGGCCAGCTGTGACTTTTCAGAGAATTCGAGGACTGCATACCACAAGTGATTACAAAAGAGCTTCAACGTCTGCCACATGGAACTTTTTATATCCTGTCACGGTTTGTGAAGATACAAATTATAGTCAGAGGGGCTGGAAATATCTGCCCATGTGTACATATGCAGTATGTGTAAAATGTGTCCATGCTGGAACTTTTCCTCTCTGATATGGGTTTTATATTCTAATGCACATTTTCATTCTATTAAATAGTTGCTGAGTTTTTAGTAAAGTGCTAATTTTCAGCATTCACAGGTTTTCTAGATTTCCCTGCTGGATGGTGAATGTTTATAACCTTGTGTTTTTAGATGGTACACTACAGCCTGGCCCGATTCCAAAGTCTGCCCAGAAGGAGCGCCGTGTCCTGGAACGCTTAGTCAGCAGTGAATGTAAGAATGTTTTTAATTAAAGGGAGAACATAAAGTTTTTTGGTTCGTTTTAATTACTTTTTTAAAATTAACATTATTTGTTACCGTTTACTGCATATAAAATAGTTATTTTTCAATAAATATTTAATATAGGGTGCACCCATGACACTGGTGTCAAAGAGCAGTGTGGTTTTCAAAAGAGAGCTAACCATATTACTCGGTTAAATTTAAATATATGTGACTGGTCTTATCTGCCAAAAGATTTGTAGTTTTGTCCGGGCTGTTCCATGTTCCCCTGCCAGACTATTTATTTAGTCTGCCCTAAATTTAGATTAATTTAGAGGAGGGCTCAAATCCCAGGTGCCAGGTCTCCAAGGCGACTAAAAATTATAAATTGTGTCCTGGCACCTGGGCTTCTGTCAGCCTTTTCACTGTCCCTTGCTGCTGCCTCCACCACAATCAGCTCTGCTCCCTGCTTTCCTGTTTGCTGAGCATTTGCTGCAGTGAATTGTGTCCTCTCCTATCTCCGTTGCTCACCCCGTCTGTATCAGCAAAGGCAAAGGCGGTGCTGCCGGTGCCCAGTGGAGAGAAGAGACCGCTGTCAGCCGCTGCGCCCCTGCCTTCTGACCAAGTGCCCCCCTGCGCCTTCTCCACCCACTTTTCCCATGAACTGCCAGGGCTTTAAGTCTCTCCTCTACTGATTGACCGCAGACAGTGGGCGGGTGCAATAGTCAGCCTGCTATTGCAATTTGAAATAGCTCATAGCAGCCTGGTTATTGCTCCCACCCACTGCCTGCTGTGTTTACATTCAGCTATCTCAGTAGGCAGCTGTCTTTCTCCAGCTAAAGCTATTGAAGTGGAAAGGTGACACTAGGGGTCTAATAGACCATTTAATCCTATAGATCAACAAAGCTCACATTCTCTGCTAATTTCCTCTCTAGAGCCAAAGCCAGCTGCGCCTGCCTCCTCCCCTGCCTGTTCTTCCAGTAAGTGCTGGAGGAACAGAGAGCAGAGGGGGGGGGGGGGGGGGGGGGGCTGTAAGGAGTGATGACTGAAAATCACCTCTTTCTGCAGGGAGAAGATTGTGAACTGAGCAATCAGCATTCACGCGATCGCTTAGCTCTCTCACTATTGGGCCAGCGTATGACAGCTGCAGTGTCACACAGTGGCTCTGTTTATTTGGAAGAGTACATTTTACTCTCCCAACACTTCTCCTTTAATGACATCATGGACATATGATGCGTGTTAGCTTGGTAAACGGTCCTTGCTTTTGTTTTCATAGTACTGGTTTGATGCTTTTTGTGTTTTGTCTGTTGTCCCACAGCTAAAAGCCACATTGCCTTAGATGATTTTGTGGAACTTACAAAGAAATATGCAAAGGGCATCGTGCCAACCAACTTATTCCTTCATGATGATGAAGATGATGAGTTTGCTGGGAAAAGCCCCGAGGAGCTGCCAATGCGACAAAAGGCAAGTCAGACGCAATTGTCACATTATATGTTCTTACCAAGTCTAGGTAATTTCTTTCTTTTTTTTTAATTTCTGTTGCTTGTTGATGGTCAACAAATTGACAGTCTACTTCCCATATACCATAGATTCGTTTCTGTATCTCATGTGAAGAATAACGTTTTTGTTTTTTTTAATGAGAACATTTTCCCTATGCATTCACTTCTGTCATTCCTAAATGAGATGGAGTTGCCTGTACTTTTACAATACACAGGCATGCCAAGCAAATATATCCTCTCACCACCTAAGGGCTGCCCTCAAAGGTCTGTAGAGTCTTGCCACTGGCAGCTGTCATTCCCTGGTTGAAGCTATTCAAGCGCCCTGTGCTTACAATACAATAAAAAAAAAGTCATTTTTGGTTTCGACCTGACAAATTCTGCTGCGGAAAGTTTGTTGCACTGCCATTCATTTCAATGGCACCCCAAATGTGCCTCCCACCCACAGTGTGATCGTCCGGACTGGAACGCACTGTACCGCCATGCCGTTCGTTTCAGTGCAGTGCGATTGCAAAAAATTGGACATTCAGTTTTATTCTGAAGTAAACTTTGTTTGTAATACACCATTTGTGTATTTTATTTTAAAGTAAGGATGGGATTTCAATTTTTGTTTATCCGATTTAATCTAAAAAATTATCGGCCAACCAATAGATTATGAAAATAATCATTAGTAGCAGCCCTACAATCGCCATCTATAATGTTCTGGTAACTAGGCAGAGCTGGGTGCATCATTGTAAGAACAGTTAAACTTTAAAATGAACATTTTAAACATTTAGTTAAACTGACTGATAGCAGAGCAGGTATATAACTTCACAATTCCCAGTGAATTTCACTGGACTTTGGTTAACGTTCTCACGTTTTGATTTTTGTTCTGTGTTTTCTTCAGATCATGAAGTATCCGCTCCATGCCATCATGGAACTTAAGGAATACCTTATAGAAATGGCGTCAAAGGCTGGGATGCACTGGCTGTCCACCATTATACCAACCCATCACATCAATGCCCTAATCTTCTTCTTTATCATCAGTAACCTCACAATAGACTTTTTTGCCTTCTTTATTCCTCTGGTCATCTTCTACTTGTCCTTTATCTCCATGGTCATCTGCACCCTGAAGGTCTTCCAGGACAGTAAAGCTTGGGAGAACTTCCGAGCCCTTACAGACCTGCTTCTCCGATTTGAGCCAAACTTGGATGTTGAGCAAGCTGAAGTGAACTTTGGCTGGAACCATTTAGAGCCTTATTTATACTTCTTGATGTCGGTCTTTTTTGTCATATTTTCATTCCCTATGTCGGATCGGCACTGGATTCCCTGTTCAGAGTTGGCCGTTATCTCAATCTTCTTCACAATTACCAGCTATCTGAGTTTGAACACAAGTGCCGAGCACTACACTCGTCGTGCACTACTCACTGAAGTGGCTGCAGGAGCTCTCACCTTTGTTGGTCTGTTGCCTGAATCGGTTCCCTATGTTCACATGATTAGTAAAACATTCTTTACTGTACCTATTGGACATTTCATTATATTCCACATAAGCCTCCCCTGCATACTCTTCATTTACTTATTTTACCTCTTCTTCAGGATGGCACAACTCCGAAACTTCAAGGGTATGTACTGCTACCTGATACCCTACCTGGTGTGCTTTATGTGGTGCGAGCTTTCAGTTGTCATTTTACGAGAATCAACTGCCATCGGCCTTATACGTGCATCCGTTGGCTATTTCCTGTTCCTCTTTGCCCTTCCTATTCTTCTCGTGGGTATTGCTGTCATGTGCGTTGTTCATTTCATCAAGTGGTTTGTTTTGCTGGAACTGACTAAGATTGTGGTGACTCTGCTCTTGTTGACTATTCCACTGTGCCTTCGCTGGTGGTCTAAAGCTAACTATTCTATGGTGGACATGGTGAAGTCTCTTACTAAAAGCTCCATTGTGAAGCTGATATTGGTATGGATCACGGCCATTGTAATGTTTTGTTGGATTTACGTCTACCGCTCTGAGGGAATGAAAGTATACAACTCCACCCTGACCTGGCAGCAATATAGCTTTTTGTGCGGCCCAAGAGCGTGGAAGGAGACCAACATGGCAAGGACCCAGATCTTGTGCAGCCATCTGGAAGGCCACAGAGTGACTTGGAATGGGAGATTTAAGTAT
Source organism: Nanorana parkeri (assembly GCF_000935625.1). Taxonomy (NCBI): domain Eukaryota; kingdom Metazoa; phylum Chordata; class Amphibia; order Anura; family Dicroglossidae; genus Nanorana; species Nanorana parkeri. The sequence continues at coordinate 297,886 of NW_017306791.1, forward strand.
GTCCGTGTCACCGATATCGACAACAGTGCCGAGTCTGCCGTCAACATGCTCCCACTTTTAATTGGAGATTGGATGAGATGCCTTTATGGAGAGGCATATCCTCCTTGTGAGCCACAGAACGTTACAATAGAGGAGGAAGAACTGTGTCGGCTTAAGTTCCTCTCAAAACATAGCTGCCATATGAAGAGGTTTGACAGATACAAATTTGAGATATCGGTTGGTATGCCTTTGAATGGTAAAAATGGCAACAGGACACTTGAAGAAGAGGATGTCACCAAAGATATAGTGCTAAAAGCTAGCAATGAGTTCAAAACTGTGCTGTTAGGCTTGCGGCAAGGCAGCATGATAGAATTCAGCACCATACTTGAAGGACGCTTGGGCAGCAAGTGGCCGGTCTTTGAACTTAAAGCTATCGGCTGCTTAAATTGCATTGCTAAACTCACTCCAGCCTCCAGGCACGTTAAGGTAGAGCATGACTGGAGACGCAACGTTCACACCGCTATTAAGTTTGCCTTTGATTTTTTCTTCTCCCCTTTTCTCTCTGCCGTGTGAAAATATAGTTGTGGTGTCATTGAAATGCTGAAACCAAAATGAGAACTCATGTAGCTTAAAGTATGACTCCACCTTTCTGACCTGATATTGTAAGGGAGATCACTTGCATTTGGGGTGGGTTTTCTCTGCGCAGGTTATTTTGTGCTGATGCAGAGGTTAGGCTTGGGAGATGAGCTCAAGTTAAGGGGTATGTGGATGGGTTGAGGGATAGAAATTAAGTCTAAAAGTAACAGTTTTTAAAAAAATTTTTTGTCATATCTCCTCTGCCTAAAGTATCACATCTGGTATATGTTTTATTGGGAAACCGTTATAAGTGAAGTGATGATACAGAACGATTTGTTTTTCTAAAAATTGCTGCCCAAAACACCTACTCATGTTTTGAAAAGTTAGACTAATGTATCAATGTTAGGCCTTATTCACCCGGGCTGCCAAGTGCCAACGTGTGGCATAAATCTGCAGATTCTTGTGGCTGAGATCAGCAGTGAATGTGGGCAGCTGCGGCCGATCAGCCTGTACAAAGCAATGACAGGCTGACAGAAGCTGCAGCTATCTGCCGCTGTTTACATGACTCCACACATCCAGCAGTTACCTACAGTTGGGGACAGATGTCCAACACTGAAAGCAATTTGTCTGCATTCAGGGTCAGATATCTGTGCCTAACCGTACAAGAACGGCGGACAGCCGCGACTCCTGTTTGCCTGTCATTGCTTTGTACAGGCTGAGCGCCGCAGCTGTGTGCAACCAATGGTTTTCCCAGCCGCAGGAATCCGGGCACTTTTATCCCGTGTGAATGAGACTATAAACTATGACTGTGTTGGTGTCCATTGGAAAACTGTGCCTGCAGGTACCTATGCTAGTCCTCAAAATGATCCCTGTGCCCTTGTAAAGCGCCTTAGGGTTAGGGACTGATGATCTGACATTTGAAAGATGAATTACAGGTTACAGCCATCTCTTGGACACATTATAGGTTAGCTCAGGTTCAGTAGAAGTACCTTTTTGTTACATTGTACCTGTCTAGGCTTGAGAAGCATCTGCTCTGCCAATGGGAAATGTTTTTATGTTCTTTTGTTACAAATGGGGTCTGTCTACATCTGATTGTAATGACAAAGGTATCTTCACACCAGATACATTGAGCTGTGTTGATCAGCAATAACCAAGGCAGGCTCAACGCAAGAGCACATAGAAAACAATTGTGTCCTGATCACACTATACATGTTTGGTGTGCGCTGCGTAAAAATGCTTCCTTTCTACTTTTCACCACAACTCATGGCAAAGAGTTGAATGAAATGTAATTTTGTAAAAAACATTACACAGCGCACATAAGTGCACATGCATTATATAGTGCATAACACATGCAGGCTGGTAAGAACGAGCCCTTGCAGCTGTCTGGAATATTTGAATATATAACATATTCCACATGCTCTGATCTACAAACACAGAAGAGAAAACCCTTTGTGACTAATTGAATGTAATTTAATGGAGAAATCATCCTGAGCTCTGTAGGTAACTCCCATGCTTCAGTCTTATAATTCAGCCCTTTGTGTCATCCTGTAGCATCAATCTCCATTTAAAAAACCCTTCATTTTCCTCCAGGACACGACTGATACCTCAAGACAGACTTTTTCTGTTTACAGAATTGATCATTTAACTGCCCTTATGATATCAGAGTTTCCAGAAAGGGGCTGTTGCACCTTAAACTCTAATACTTGCACTTTGTCATTTGCGTAGACAATATAACGTGTACATGTTGGGAGCATAGCAATCAAAACTGTGCCTACTAGTTTCTAGTTAAATGTTGTTTAATTTTCTCTAAAAATGTGGATTTCTACATCACTGTGGAACAAATGACTCATGTTTATGTAGCTCACCTGTTGCTTGTATATAGGAGGACATACCTTTTTTTTATCACAGCACTGCTTCTAGATATCTCATCTTGTTTTTTATAGTATATTTCACAGAAAGGTTTTCAACAATATGGTTGATGTCTCCCTATCTCTCTATAGACCATGGTATATTTCCAGGTTCTCACTGCTTAATACATGTAACCGAAAGATTCTACCCAAACCTCATTTCTTGGGGGGGGGAAATGAGGCCTCAGTGAGTATCTCAGTCCAAAGCACCTGGATGCACTAATGGTAATTTGTATTTCTGCTCACAGGAGCAATTCATTCACACTCATACTCGTACACATTCATGATGTCCTCCTGTGACCCAAAACTCAGCATATAGCAGGCTATTGCCCACTATATGCTGACAGTGCAGAGCTGCGCCTTACCCAGAAAAGATCCTGACAATATTGTTGGCATCCACGCCGCTACCTGATTAACACCTGGCTCAGCCTCTCTAAAGCCAGAGCCAGCTGTGCCCACCTGAGAGTGACGGACAGCCACCGCTCTATGCAGGGAGAAAATCATGAACTGAGTGATCAGTAGTTTGTGATCGCTCAACTCTTTATCAATAGAGCCAATGTGTGACAGCTGCAGTGTTAGACAACGGCACGTCATTCTCCTCATAGTTCTCCTTTTAAGCAGATCACAGCCAGGTTTGTTTAGCCTTTGCTGGTTTATTTGACCCCTTTTTTGGTTACAAGGGCCCATTCACACCTTTTTGGATTTGACAGCTCATTTAGACTTCTGCATTGTGGTAATGTGCACCAATGCACATTAAATGCAGTGCACTGACATTCATTGTAAATAAAACTCCCAAGGCATAATGGTGACACACATCTGTTTTACATTTTTGGGATGGGTCCGATTTGCAGGACATTTTGGTGTGTTGGTTCCGGGGCTGCCTTAATGCAGTGTACGTTAACACACCACAGAAATGTGAACTGGCCCTGTATGCTTGGTCATGTTTGGCCATGGCCCTATTGCTAGCTCAGTGTTGGTGTTGCAGTGCCTCCCAGACCCCCGTATGCAGCAGTTTGTCTGTGCCTTTAATAATAGGCATCCTCCTAAGACGTGTTGCCGCTACACTGAAACCGGCCGTTTTCAGCACAAAATTATAGAGGGTCCCAAGTATTTAAAATATGCTAAATTAAGGTGGCACTTCAGTCAAAACCTTTTTTTTTTAGTTTTGCGTAGAAGGGTTAGAACTCCTGCAAGGTCATGGCTGTACCCCATTAGCGAGATTCCCCCTCATTTTCTGTCATGGCGAAATAACGAGGGTTATGGAATGAGGGGAAATCTCACCAGTTGTCACCAGAATAGTTCATCCTTTTAGATCTCTTCTCTATAGTTTTCACTGAACAAAAGGTAGATATTTCACTTTCTGTCCCAAAGTAAGAGAGTGACTCTCCACGACATGGGCATAGGACCGAACTCTTCTTCCCTCTATCTAAAACTAGATTACAATGGAAAGAGTTTCAGTTAAATGTAAAAATATTCTTATTTTGTAATCGGGTTTCTTCAGGAAGGCAAATGGACAAATTGCAGTATTCAGTCAGACATCCTCTCTCATTATATTGGCATCTCGCAACTGATGACAATAAACAGCAATCGATGACTTGAATTCTAGCGCCTGCATAGATCACATTAAGCAAACATATAGAATGCAGTAACATTCAGGATATCACAGGGTCCAGCAGCTGTGCAGAACCAATTATCAAATAATTGCAGAATATCCTATTTAATATTCTCTATGTATCACCGCTCAGATTTGCAGCACAGTATTAATGTTTCTGACGGCTGCACTTAATCAGGTTCTGATGAAATGATTCGTTTAGGTGATTAGTTGCTCCGGGTCACTGAACATCATTCTTCTTTGCACTGCCTTATTAATGAAGCTTGGATGGATACTAATCCCAAATATAAAGGTCTGATGGCATATATCCAACTAAGCGTTTTTTTGCTTTTGGTGGAATTTTTCTTTTCAAAAGATTTGTATATAGCTGCTACATAACAAACACAGTATTGTTTTTATAACACATACCTAAACCACTATGTCATCTGATGACAATTATAAGGAAAATGTTTGCACACAAAAAAAAAACAATGTACTATGTATTGAATTAGAATTTTACAATTGTATAGTACCAATAAAAGCATTATTAAAGACTTTGGAACTGATTTATTAATTTTGTAGCTGGGTGGATGCTGTCTGCATTGTATTACTGCCACCAGATGGCACTGAGGAGCATTGGAAATTCCTACGCTCCTCAGTGCCATCTAGTGGTGGTAGGGATGTATAGCTGGGCTGTGTTTATAAATCAGCCCCTAAGTCAGGGGTAGGCAACTCTGGCCCTCCAGCTGTGCTTTAAGTACAAATCCCAACGTGCCTCTGCCTCTGGAAGCCATGCCTGTAACTGTCAGTCTTGCAGTACCTCATGGAACTTCTAGTTCCACAACAGCTGGAGGGCTGGAGTTGCCCACCCCTGGGCTAAGTGTAAAACCCTGCATAAGGCAAGTAGTGGAAGGTTCTCTTTAGAAAGCTACTGAAGTCACATTTGTAAAAATTGTGCAGAAAGGTTAATGGGTGTTTCAGTTGACCATTTGAAGGTAGCAATTTATGAAAATACAGGTAATTATAGGAGGTACTGTACCATCGGAACATCTGAGTTCAGGCTAGGTCAGGTTTAACAAGCCAGGGGAGCACATCGTAATCTGCTGCCATAGTAATGCAATATACGGTATGCTGGCACTTAGCAGACCCAGTCAATATAGGAAATCCGTTGGCACATGTAAGTATAACTACCAAGGGGCCGTCATATACAGGGGTACAGGTACTCCTAGAATGAGATCCTAATAGGTTGGACTTGATGGACTAATGTCTTTATTCAACCTCAAATACTATGTAACTTCTTGTACGCTCGGGTGTTGTATGGGTTGTGGTTACAGTTTAGGTGTGTTGATGGATAACAGCAGAGGCGGCTCTAGACTTTGTGAGGCCTTAGGCGAAACTCAAAAGTGAGGCCCCCACTAAGCCCTCGTTCACACCTGAACGTTTTGTAGCGCGTTCTACGCTCGACGAACGCTCTACAAAACGCTAAAAAATATAAATCCCATTGTATTCAATGGGCTCGTTCCCACCTTGGCGTATTTCCGCCCATCCCTAACGCGCTACAAAACGGCCCACGCCTGAAAAGGTACATGTACTACTTTGGGCCGTTTTGTTAGCGCAGAGGTCAGATCTAAGGAGCGCGCAGAGGTCAGATCTAAAGAGCGCGCAGAGGTCAGATCTAAAGAGCGTGCAGAGTGCAGTGGTCAGAAGTAAGGAACGCGCAGAGTGCAGTGGTCAGATGTAACGAACGTACAGAGTGCAGAGGTCAGATTTAAAGAATGCACAGAGTGTGGTTTTGGAATGCACCTTGAGGTAATAAAAGGAGAAGACTGAAACTCCATGCAGGCATGGTCCCGGTGTTTTTTGTTTATCCTGGGGCCCTAGCACTCCAGGGCATCAGATCTGACATTTGCACCACCTTTGAAACCACTAGGCCACGCTGTAGTAGTACATTGATATACAGTTGATGAAACATGACCTGTTTGTGCATTTAATCCCTTACTAAGCAAGAAATAATAAAAGTGATCATCCCTTATTTAAAACAAAAAAGTAGCCATATCATGTAGTACTTGTTATTTACTTGTATTCTCTCCCTATGACAGATGAGGGGCCTGCGTCAATGGGCTTTGATGGACAAATGCAGCATGCATTCGTTTGAGAGGTTTCTCATTCACAATCCATTGCATGTGCATTTGAGCTGCTTCTGCTGCTTTTGCATTTCCATAGACATGTATAGGAAAACAAGTAGACCTTTCAAACAAATATCTGTCAACACTGCCCTTATGTATACTGTACCTGGTAAGACTACCAAAGAGGCTGCCTTTCTTCTTGCATCAGCTAAGTGCTGACAAGACAATCAAAAAACAGTTTTACGGCAATATGGAAATGGCAGGATTACATACAAGAAAACTAAAGGCATTACCGGGCTGTTTTTTTGCTTCCAGCAGCCCAGTAAGAGTGTTGATTGACAGCCCTGGTGCAGACATTGCTGTGGAAAAGGGTGGACCTAGATCCAACTGTATATAATTCACATACAACTTCAAGCTGACCTTTACACTCAAAAATCTAATTCTACCAATGCATCCCTCTATGTATGCTGATTATTAATACCATAGACATGTCCGGTGTAAAATGCTGTGATTGTGAAATACTTACACTTGCAGAGCATTCACTTACTGCTTTGAAAGTGCAAATGACTTCAGTTTGCCAAAGCAATACACACTGGGATTGCCTTGTCATCAGCAGAGCATTGCTGGGAAATCTCATCTCAGGGAAAGGCATTTTCCTCCCCTGAGATGATGTGCATGGTCACATGTCCTAGTCACATGTGCCAGATTTTCAGGAAGTAAAAGGAGAGGTAGTCATCTGTCCATAGTAAACATGGCCACTGTCAGAAGACTGGGGAAGAAGAGAAAAATAAGGTCTGCAAAGAATACATAGCCGGCTGTTATCTAGAAGTATGTGATTGTAGATTGTCATTACTAAACATTTATAAAGGTGTGCTTGTTGTTTTAAAGATATGGGTAAAGGTCCGCTTTAAGTATAGAACCATTTATGATGTATCCAGTTTGCACACAAGCTAATTTGATATCATCACTGGAAGAGATGGAGAAACATTATCTGTCATGAAGGTCAAACAATTTTAGTGGAGTCAGCACTTTGCATTTACACCTCTTTAATTTAGTTTAAAATAGATATGAATATTAATAGCAATGTGTTGATCCAGTTTAAATATCAACACACCACATGCCTTAAAGTGACACTAAACTCTGGAGTTAAACCTTAAAAATACATTCAAGTATCTTATCTCTGAATTGGTGCCGACACTGTCCTTCCTTCTGGACTGTGGCTTCTTTTGTTCCCCATGGTCCCTGTGTGTGTTGTAAAGTAGCCACCACTCCAAGCTCACTCCCATGAAGAACTACAATCTCAGGTTTAGTTTACTAATTTCTGTTGATTGTAGTCAATCACGGTAGCGATCTTGGAGTGGTGGCTACTTTTACAACACACATAGGGACCATGGGGAACAAAAGTAGCCATCCTCCAGAAGGTATGACAGTGTCAGCACCAATTCTGAGATGATTGGAGGATCTACAGCCGAGTGATAAACAAATAAGATACATTTCTGGTAATAGTTAAGACACTTGAATGCATTTTTAAGATTTAATTCCTGAGTTTAGTGTGGCTTTAGTTACTGTTCGGTAATTATATAAAACAAAATATAATGGAGCTCAACCATTGGGACTTTTCAGATGGTACATAATATGAAAACACATGTATATAATAAAACATTATTTTAATTTTAATAATTCTTTACAATCAATATACAAAGATAGTGTCGGCATCGAATCACTGATAGCCTATTTGGCTCTAGCAACCATGGGTCAGTGCTGATCTGGGCCACTGAGGAGAAGAGCTTCTGGACTTCCCCTGAAGAGCTGCATCATGTGACCTGTGACACAATCCTGGCTGTGGATGTACCTGTGACACGACGTACTTGCTGTGCAGAATGATAACTCTGGCGACAGTCATTATTAAGGGGCTTTAGGAAGCACACGTTTGGTAGTATATATTAAAAGGAGAGCATAAATCATTGGGTAATAATCTTCAATCACTCCTGTAGTATGCCTGGCGTCCCTGTCTCCACTAGCATGTCCACAGTATCTGACCATTAGACATGTGCGATTCGTTTCGTTCCGAATCGAAATTCGGACATTCGGATGTATCCGAATTCCGAATTACAGACATAACGAATGCAAACGAATCCGAATTTCCATTTCCGAAATTCGGTAGCGTTAGTTCGAACGTTCGTTTCGTTTTCTGTTCTTATTCGTTTCTTATTCGTTTCTTATTAGTTTCGTTCGTTGGAGCAAAGTGACATTAGAGAAGGAGAAAAATATTTTCCCCCCTTCAAATGTCACTTTGCTGCAAACGAAAGAACGAAACGAATAAGAAACGAATAAGAACAGAAAACGAAACGAACGTTCGAACTAACGCTACCGAATTTCGTCCGAATCCGAATTGACTTTCACACCCGAATCCCGAAAAACGAAATAACACAAATCCGAATTTAAAACGAAACGAAACTAAACGAATTTTTTGGCAGTGCACATGTCTACTGACCATTTCCCTTTTGTATATCTCCCAGCTTATTCCTCTGTACCTTTATATGCACTGAATATGTGTGGCCCTTTGGTGATACTGGGGACTACACTAGAGGCTACCTATATCTAATACATTGACCACAACTGGTATATAGGAAATATTTCTTATTTCCCAATGGTAGGAAGTCAGTGTGTAATATCCAGCTCTGACAGTAGAGGGCAGTGTAGGACAGGTACTATTTTATCAGTATTAGTACTATGGGGTTTTATCTTGTCCAGGCAGCCATATTAGCCTTATTAGGTGGGTGTATAGTTATTTTTAGATCCCATAACAGGTGTTTAAGACAAGGCCTGCCTTTTTTTATTTTCCTTTAAATCATATATTATTAAATGAATAAAAGAAATATGAACACATACAGTATAAAAGATAAGTAATAGGCCAAGGTAACTTGGCCGTGTTTGTGGGAGGAGTTGCGGTGGCTCTCCTCCCCTTAAGAAGGGGGACAGGGAGCTCCTAGAGACGTCACGGCGAGGTCGCCCTTGACCCGCCCGCCCTTCCCCAGGTTCTATCATTTCACTAGAGCGTGCCCCCTTATTTGGCACGCTGACCATAAAATCATGGCACACATCAGGTTGGTATCAGTAGGGGTCATGAAGACTTCGGAAGCCTAAGTAACTCTGACCACAAACATATTTAGACAAAATGCCTGGAGAGGAGAGAAATTAGAACAAATCAATCATAACAGGGAACATGATCTTAATTTCTCTTTTAGTTCAGTTAAGGTTAAGATAACGTCATCCATAGTTACATTGGTTGAAAAAAGTCCATCAAGTTCAACCTAGAGAGAAAATAAAACCTCCATAAACAGAATCAAGATTATTTTTTAGTGAGCTAAAGAGATCAGAATGGTATAGTCATAGTATATAAAGTCATGTAATGGCAAATATGTGTAGATTTATAGAAAGTGTCTATGCATATTTTTTATTAAGCAAGAAAAAACATGTAGCTTCGCATCTGTGCATTTTGGATAAAGATTCATCCAAATGTTGTACAGTGCAGACTCCAGAAAACAGTAGGTCCCCCTGCACTCCTTACGGCGCTTCCGGTCCAAGTGGAAATAGTGGTGCTCACAGGGACAATCACGGATGGCGCCGTGTACAACAGTCAATGAATGATAGAAATCACCAGCACTCCGTAAATGAAATTTAAAAAAAGTCCATTTATTTGGACTAAACGTCACACATATGGCATAATCCAACGTTTCGGGACCACTCAGGGTGGTCCCGAAACGTTGATTATGCAATATGGACTTTTTTGAATTTCATTTACGAAGTGCTGGTGATTTCTATCATGCGTATGCAGTGCCGACTCACATTTCACATATTAAGGGTTAATGTAATGGTAAACTAAAATAATTTCTTCCAGTATGAATGGCCAACACAGTTCACAGAGTTTAGTGGTCTGGAAAATGAAACATACCTCTCGGGGTATAAAGTATATACAATAAATGTTATATACAGCACATTGCACACAGGTAAGCAATTTGGGGCAACTAGTATATAGCACATCATATAGGTGTCAGCCGTCCAAATGCTATAATGTAAAGCAAAACATACAGCATGCAGTGATCTGCTGTATGTACCATAAGGCATCATTCACATGACTAACAGCCGGCCTATACAGATCCGTGCTGCGTGCACGGCCATATCGGGCCGTTCCCGGGAAGGACAGGTGCTACGTGTGATTTGTACGCAGCAGCTTGTCCTCTATAGGAGTACGCCGCCGTACGCTCACCCGAACTGCACGTCGGTGCGGATGTCCCTGCTTGGACACAGACAGGATTCATCCTGCCTGCGTACGAGTACGGATACCCGCATGGATGTGCAGTACGGGTGAGCATATGCCCGCGTACTCCCATAGAAAAGAATTGGCTTCTGCGTACAAATCACACGCAGCACCTGTCCCTCCCGGGAACGGCCCGATACGGCTGTGCACGCAGCACGGATCTGTATAGGCCGGCTGTTAGTCATGTGAATGTGGCCTATACCGCATACATTGTGCATCAGTCTGCAGTGTGTAGGATAGAGCACAATGTATAGAGTGTAGTGGTCCAGATTATATAAAAAGCTGCACAGTACCAAATGAGGTCATCATGAGTATTTCATATGTAGCATAGTGTATTGTAGTGGTCCAGAGGACATAATGTACATCACATTGTACAAAGTGCAGTGATTCAGAGTATGTGACATACAACACAGTGTGTAAAGGTTTGACAGTGCCTCCTTTTATTGGTGGTCAGTGGAGTAATGCTACCTTAAATTGATTGGTGGTTAGTGGCAAGAAGAACCCCTCCTTACATTGTTGGACGGTGTAAGAAAGAATGCTGCCTTACATTGGTGGACAATGCAAGGGAGGACTGCTGCATTACTTTGGTGATTAGTGGCAGGAACAATGCCACATGGTGGATGGTAGCAGGAAGATTTTACAAGAGTGGACAGTGAAAGAAGAACGCTGCCTTGAATTGGTGGACAGATTGGTGGATACTTCCCTCAGATTGTAAATATTTTTAAAGCCTAATGGAAACCTTCGTTTAAATCAGCTAAATGCAATCCAGGTGCATCAAATATGCTCTAGTGTGCATGTGTGTGTGTCTGGTAGGGTTGCCACCTTTTCTTCAAGCAAAACCAGAACACTCTAGTGCCGTGTGTCAATTTGTTTTTGGGAGAATATACAGGAGAGAGCGAGGAGAGACAGCCAGGAGAGAGAGTGAGGAGAGAGAGCGAGGAGAGACAGCCAGGATAGAGAGTGAGGAGATACAGCCAGGGGAGATAGCCAGGAGAGACAGCCAGGGGAGAGAGCAGGGAGAGAGAGAGCCAGAAGAAAGCATAAGGAGAGACAACCAGGAGAGAGAGTGAGGAGATACAGCCAGGAGAGCCAGCCAGGAGAGAGAGCCAGGAGAGACAGCCAGAGGAGAGACAGCCAGGGGAAAGAGCGAGGAGAGAAAGCCAGAAGAAAGCGTAAGGAGAGACAACCAGGAGAGAAAGAGTGAGGAGATACAGCCAGGGGAGATAGAGATGAAAGACAGCCAGGAGAGAGAGTGGGGACAGACAGCCAGGGGGAAAATGAGAAACCGAGGAGGATGAGTGAGGACAGACAGCCAGGAGGGAGAGCAAGGAGAGGGAGCGAGGTAAACTTGGGTAAATGGCCCAAAGCACAAAGTGTTTGAAAAAGTTACAAATTGTGTGCTGAGGGACATTAAGGGTGATGTGAAAACAAACAACACTCACACTGGTTGCGCCTGCACCCCCCACAATCCTGGCTCTGACTGTATAAATATAGCATTACACATGCAGTAGGGGGGGAGAGAAAGAGAGAGACCAACAGAGCTCATTTACAACAGAGGTCTACATTGGAGCAGGAACACCAGGACCCCGTGGTTGCCCCTGTCTGCCTTACATTGTGATATCTTGTGTCTGGGCTTCAGCTGGCTTGAAACAGGGACACAGCAAATATAAGACTCAAAACCAGTACTGTCCAGGTGAATCCTGGACAGGTGGAAACCCTAACACAGGCGCATTCAGGGAACATGCCGGGAACCGCTGTGATGGGAGAAAGGGCTGGCCAGTGACAAATGATCTCCTACTGGACGTGCTGCTTGTCTTCTGCCTGCCTCTGCGTGCTCAAGGGACAGCTGTTGTGAGCCCCTGTAAATCATGGGCCCAGTGCAGTTGCCCCTTTTGCCCTGCGGTAAACATGGTAACTAGATGTGTGAATGGGCCCATAAGTTGTGCTCCATGCAGACCTCCCCTCAGCGCTGACCCAAAGTGATTGCAGTGACAGACAGCTAGGTGGATCACTGCTGTCACCTGTAAACTAGCAGCCAGGGCATAGGAATGCCTACAACACTCACTTCCTCTGCCATGCTCTGCATTATTAGAGTCATCAGTCAGAGTCCGACAAATGAAGTGTGTTTTGTAACTCCCTGCCCCAGCTCTCTGTTTACATATGACAGCAGTGATTGGCTATGCTGTGTATCACTGTGGGTCTGTGCCTTTGGGAGGTCTGAATGGGGCACAGCTTAACTAAAGGGTAAACACCGCCACTATCCCTTAGTGGTGCAACACCCCCCTCAAGTGGTGTCCTTGGCACGTGCCCTGCCTGCCATACGCTAGGTACGCCACCGTGTACACCATACTGTACATTATATTTTAAAGCACTCCAACCTGCTTGTGTTTGCAGTGCTCAAGGTTATGTTCTTCAGTCCTCCATTTACATTATATACTGCATACCACTGAATTTTGTTTGCTGTGCTCTATGTCATAAACTCCACACTACTCACTTAAAGCAGTGTGGGGTATACTGCACAATAGCACTGTATATAATCTGTGTGGTGTGCTATACATCAACTGCTGCACTCTGTACACTGCTATATGTTTTGCAATCTACAGTATACTCCTCTATTCTGTATACTTTGCTAAAAGGTATTCATATCACACAACTAACCGTCACAACATTGTTATAGTAATAGAAGTTATTTGTACAATGTAGGAATTATTTAGAAGTTCAAAATTCCACACTGTTCAATGAACAGGCACAATCTTTTAGTTTAATATTTGATAGTCACTTAACTTTCATATGTGTAAAAGTGTGTCACTAGGAGGTCCCTGTGGTTGATGCTCATAGCCCGAGGACTTTCAGTAATGAGATTTCACAAAGCCTGCTTCCCTCATGTACAGTAACACAAACTATCTAAATTTAAAATTCCACATGCAGAAAATATAGAAACCTATGTTTATGAAATAAGAAATGTTAATATGTAACAGATACCTCTTCTACATGGTAGGGGCCTCACATGCATGGTGGCGAGACACCTGCTGCTGTGTGTTCACTTCCAGTATTAGTTATGCTATTTAATGTCTGGAACTAACTAAGCATAACATTTATGATATTTCTCTGATATCAATCCTGATGGATATTGGTTATTTACTACCAACTTATACATGACTGTTGCTGTGCTATCTAAGTAGTAAATTGTTGGCAAGAATTGATGAGGTACCCATTGTACCACTATCCTGGTCTCTTTGTACTTTACCTGACACCGTTCATATGATGCCTCAGCCCATTTATGCAAAGCCTATCTTTAGAATGCTCTTGCCCAACTCAAACCTGTTCTCCAACCAGCCACCCTTCTCCCCGAATGTCTCTGCTCTCCCATGTGCCTTTTATCCAGTCAAATATATCTGCTGATTATGACTCAGGGCTGGCCATCACTCTAATAAACTCTAATAAATTGTAATGTTTAAATCCAATTATTAATCTTTTAATCCAACATTAAGTCTTATTCTCTAATTTATAAACAAGTATTATTATTGTTTTATCAGGTGCCAACTAATACATTCAACTAGCAGCACCCATGTTTCCATCATTTTCTCTGTTCTCAAATCATTTCTCTTTTATCCGAATTATTTTAACTAATTTAATATGTTTAACCTTTCACCTATTAAGAGGTCATAGACTACATGTACTTATCTAGAATTAATTTTGACAATCCCACACGGCTAAGACGCATTAATGCCGATAATTTATTCATACGCATCTCTTATTTCCATTTTTTCATTGGTTGTTTTTACAAATTGATTTTTAAAATTGATTTCATTAATTCCATGTATATTCATATATATAACCATCATTCTCCTATACACATACATGGTTTATTTATGTCTGTCTCAGATAGGGGTTATGTATATTCCATCTGGTCTCAATTTTATATATCTGTGTATATGTCTGTACATATATATTTATCCATTGTGCAATTTATTCAATATTTCTTGCTTATCAGCCTAAATCTGTTTTGTCATGGCATACATAGCCTCTGCTAGCTGACGATGAACTGTTTACATTTGTCATGGTATGTGTTCTAAATTGCTCTCTGTAAACAGTCCACCTCCCTCTCATAGTGCTTGCTGTACAGCTGACATGCTGCACAATCGATACGCCACTTGGCAGAACAAGGTTCGGTTTTCTGCCTCGTGGATTGGATGCTAACACTGGCCACTCCCTCCAGGCGAGCCCACGTATAGCCCTCTTATGATTGGTCCAGCGCCATGACGGGCTATCCGTCAGTCACAGGACAGGGCTCAATGTCTTTAGTCACGGAGGACTCGTTACACAAACCCTGTAACAGCTGCGGTTTAAACCGACAGGGCTCCCGCACACTTGCCGATTGGCCAGTCACCTCTTTATCTAGCACATGGGACGGAGGAGGTCTGTATCTGATGAAGGGGGCGTGACCCCGGAAACGCGTCATCATACAGCACACAGTCTCCTGCTGACACATAGACACGGCTGTGCAGCTTTCATAGACTTCACCTTGGGTCCATGGACTTAACTTATATACTTTTTATACTTCTATCATGAATTTTGTGAGTATGTTTTATATTTTTCTTCTATTCTGATCTTAATAAATTTGTCTGCACCAGGAAAGGCGCCCCTTGTTTGTGTTTTTTCCCTAGATTTACAGCCTCCCCGGCTGATTTGGGGCAGCATCCTACAGACACACATTTTTTAAACGTGTTTTTTATTTTACTCATTCACCAATTTTTTATTCAATCATCAATTTCCAAACAGACTTTGATTCTAATTTTATTCATGTGTACATTGGTTTGTACTGGTTGAGCAGTCCTGTCTGGCGCTTTTTTGTTTTTTTCTGTACAGTCTAGAAAATTGTTTAAGAAACACCCTTCTGTGGATACTCGGTGCATTCTGGGTCTCCCCTAATGTTAGCCAAAGTCTATGTTTAGAAGGCAACCTGGATACTGTGACAGGAGCATTGCCTGCCCTAGGGTAGATGTGGCAAGTGATGCTGGCAGAGCCCTGAAAAGTACCCTGGTGGACTGACTTTAGAAGACTTCCCTGATTTTTCTCCTGTGGTCCATGGACCACCTGTACCACTACTCATTTCAAGGTGAGCCTTGCAGTACTAGGGTCCACCTTGAGAAAGGGGTTGATTACCCTGAAATGTTGGGTCTCTGGCCCTCATTTGTTCCTGGTCTTTCTTCTGTCTGGCTAAGCTGCTTTTGCAATTGCAGATTGGTGCTTTAATTGATATATCTGTTTTAACTATTTACCTTTATATGTATTAGCTGGTGTCTGTGTTTAGCTCTTTATAATTATTGCTGTAACCGTGTGCCTACAATATAATCTATTAATGCAAAGTATCTGGGTGTGCTGGCTCATTCTATTGATATTTAGCCTTACGGTACTGACAGTGGAGTGGCTTAGCAAGGGAATGTATATTCCCCTCTGGTGTCATTGATCAGCTAAACTGAGTCCTAGAAGGTTTGGGGGGAACTGCAACAGCAAATGCATTGACCTACTTGCCTCCCACGGCTAGCATTGATAGCTTCCAAATGAGAAGAATAGAAGGTTGGCTAGGGACCACCCAGGGCATACCGGCAGAAGTACAGGTGGTCCATGGACCACAGGAGATAGATCACCTTGGGAGCTCACAAAAGAATTCCAGTAAGTGAAGTATCATGTTAACCAGGGCCGGTGCTAGGATTTTGGTCAAGGTGGGCAAGGTGCAATTTTGCGCCCCCCATCCCCCCCCTCGATCCAAGCTAGCGCCGGGCCTGATGTTAACATGATATTGGCCCTTAAATTGCTTTAATATGAAAAAAATTTTTTACCCCACTGGGCTGATTTTCATTAAAATAGAACATTTAGTCTCTTGACAGCCGGTTAAATAGGTCAGTATTAAAGAGGAGAAAAGTCTGCTTTCATGAGCTTCTTTTTCATAGGCGCTGTGGCGTCTGCTATTTTTATACAAGTAGTCATAGAGCATCTCGGTGAGAACATGTCTTGAAATTCATCCGTTCCTCTGTGCTTATTTCTTCCAGGCAGTCTTAACAATCTCTGAGCCTTATTATATCCTCTGTGCTGATACCCTGCAGTCCTCACGACTTGATAACCAGGTGCTGCCAGAAAGTAACAGTGAGAACCAGCTCGAGTCGCTGTCTTTAAGCCCTTCAGTGCCCCTCCAGAGACCAGGAAACATGTAATTCCCAGCTCTTGTCAACACTTGTGACAGTTTGATCCTAGATGGCGTAAAGAGAGTCATGAAGAGTTGAATAATCTGGCAAAGCTGAAATCACACATTCGAATCTCAGAAATTGGAGACGCCTTAGAGCTGCTATTAAGTGGATCTAGGCATATACCGTCACAACACTTTAACAAAAATACAATTGATGGATGCGATACAGCAGTTCCAATAAAACAAAAATGGAACAATGCATTAAAGCCCATATTACAATGGCAATGCTTGATTGATCTACATTTGTGTAACCAAAAGTCACCATGATTCAAAACGAATCAGTAATTAAAAACGTGCTATTTCATTGGCCGGTTGCAAGTGTCTACTCTTCACCACTAAAATGAAGAGATGCAGTATTAAATGAGAACTATGGGGTCAGTGTTTTTCCCCATAGTTCTCCTCAGGGTAACGGGAGGACACAAACTAGCGTCCTCCCGTTACCCAAAGCGGCAGCCGGAGCGGATCCCGACTTAGATGACGGGATCCGCCCAGCTGCGTGAGTGACAGCTGGCTCTGCCTATCTAGAGGCAAAGCCAGCTGTACCTGCACCTCCCCGTCCGTTCCGCCAGTCAGCGCTGGCAGATCGGAGCGGGGAGAGGGGAATCCAGCCCCTCCCCCTGTCACGGCAGAGAGCCGTGACAGGATCGGAAGGTGAGCGAACCCGGTATGTGTTCGCTCACCTCCCGATCTACTGAGCCGACCTGTGACAGTCTCATTGTCACAGGTCGGCTAGAACTATGAGGTGAGTGGAAATCACTAATCTCATAGTTCTCCTTTAAGTGATTCATTGTGGCAATCTACTACTGATCCCAGTTTTTGGCAGCTTCAATTGCAGAACTGCAATTTTAGCAACCTTGGGAAGGTTTCAGAAAAATGCCTTGGTGCAGGAACCCCAGCGATATATACAATGGTGTCTGTGGTGATAGAACTCTCAGCCTCACCCTGCACAAAGAATTTCCACCTCACAGGACAATAATCCCGTGCCGGCAGACTAAGAATGATCGTCATTGGGGTTAGCTAACTCCACAGTTTATCTTTTCCCACGCAAACAGTAGTTGCCACCATGTGTTTTAATGCAAATAAACACTGTTCACCATATTTGTTATAGCAATTTTGACCGTTAGGAAATGTCTTTGACACCCACTGCCATGCAGGACACAGAGTCTAAAATGGTGCAAAGAAAGATATAAACAAAAATAGAGTTGCTGGCCCTCAGAGATGACTATTACATCTGATAGCTAATCTATCTAACATGGGTTCAGTTAGGTCAGTTTTTTCCCTCCATCTTCCAATAGGGGAAACAGAACAGACCCTGATGTCACAAATTTGACATTCGTTCTGTACTGCTCCAATCAGCAGATCTGTGCACGGATCCCCTTCTGATCGGAACGGACGGTGCCCGTGTGAAAGGGCTTTAATGTAATCAAACTGCCCCCCTTGCCCTCAGTGATTTATGCTAAAAATGTTTATCCTGTCTAGCAAATCTCCATTAGGAAACATGTTTTGTAGAATTCCAAAGGTTTGGAGATCAGGGCATCAAATTGTGCACAGCATTGCACATACAAACCAGTAAAAGTAATCCAAGCAAATGTTTAAAAAAATCCCCAAAAAACTTCCTGCTGTTTGGGAATAATCTAATTTTTGCATCAGGGATTAAAATGTCACAAGTTAAATCTAAAAAATGCATTCAAGTACTTGAGTTTTGTGTCACTTTAATGAAGCTTTATTGACGGTTGAGATATCAGTTCATTATCGGTAGAGAATCATCTAACTCATACACTGTAGGAAATGTAGACACTTTGTATTGATCTAATCCCTTCTAATTATATAAATATTGTAAAGATTATACATTTATTTTTAGCACCAGTTTCCTTTTGCCTTTAATATTTCCTTAGGCTCTGACATGGAACAAGTATGCAGATCAGAGATTTCTCCCTCTGTTTTCCTGATCTGCCCCCTTGTCCCAACGCGTGGCCATGAAATGGAATTTCTAGGTTATGTTAAAAACGACACAAAAGCTTCACTAGTACCACATGGCAGATTAGAATCTGAAAAGGGTGTCACACGTCTTAGCATAGCATCTTTTGTTGTTAGTTTCTCCTGTAAACTTCAATAGGCCAAACAAAACTCCCAATAATCTGGTATTGCAGAAGCTCATGCCATTCTGTTGAAATCTTGCAGCAGTGTGTAATAGTAACTATCAGACTAGGCACCAAATGTGTTAATCCGATAGGCACACAAGATAAATTACACACCAGGAATTTCTTCATTATTATCTGAGGCCTTGGTTCCAGAATCAGCTGCATGTTTAGAGCCTTGTTTTTGCCCAAGCAGAGTTTAAAGCCAATTTCCACCTTTGCGGAGGTAAAAACATATGCGACCAATGTGCCCCACAATTTGTGTCACTGGGAGGAATTGTGCCCCATCATTGGTCTCAGTGGGAGGAATAGTACACCATTGTTTGTGAGTAGAAGAAATTGATTCCCATCATTGGTGTTAGTGAGAGGGGTTGTTCCCAATTTGTTTCTGTCAGTGGGAGAAATTGTGCCCTGTTGTTTGTGTCAAAGGGGGAATTGTGCCCCTTTGTTTGTGAAAGTGGAAGAAGTTGTGCCTCATCATTGGTCTCAGTGGGAGGAATAATGCCCCATTATTTGTGTCATTCGGAGGAATTGTGCCCCATTGTTGGACTCATTGGTGGGATGTGTACCCCATTGTTTGTGTCAGTGGAGGAATTGTGCCCCATCTTTGGTCTCAGTGGGAGAAATTGTGCCCCATCGTTTGTGAAAGTGGGAGGAATTATTCCCCATCGTTGATCTTAGTGGGAGAAACTGTGCCCCATTGTTTGTGTACGTGCATTAATTATGCCCCATCCTTTGGTCTGTGGGAGGAATTGTTCCCCATCATTGGTTTCAGTGGCAAGAACTATACCCCATTGTTGGTCTCAGTGGGAGGAACTGTGTCCCATTGTTTCTTTTAAGGGGAAGAAAAGTGCTCTAAGGGCCGGTTAAAGCCAACCAAAAGGCTACATTGAGCCCATGGGCAGAGACTCATCTTCCACTTTACAATATGGGTGAAATACACTGCTGCCCAAAAGAATCATCGTTACATTAGTAGCAGCAAACAATCACATAATGTAACCAATAGAAACCATGTAGAAATAAAATCACACCATAGCCAGGATAAATATAATATTTGTTTCTGAGACTGTAATCAAGTAAAACCAATCATCTTTGCCTTTCTGTCATTCATTTGTCCATATTAGAATAACAATCATTTTTTGTTGTTTTTTGTTTTACAGAAGAGAAACCTCACATCAGTTATAGTAAATATGTACATATATTGTCCATTGTAAGTCGATTATACAATATAAACACATTCCTTATTTTCTCAAACAAAAGCTGACACATTGTATATTGTGTGCAGTATGGCTGAGTCGGTGCACATGCGATTGTGCTTCACACAGGTATTTACAGCAGAAGGTTAGAAAAGAAAACTCAAACATACACTTCCGTATGTACCGTTTCTGACATACAAGAAATAGATATATAAAAAAGAGTTTTGCTTGTTGCGCCTGAAAGCAGCAGCTGTTTTCCCAAAGACAAACTATAAAACATGCATATTTGTCTGCCGACAGAAGTTTATACATTATTTAAAAGGAAAATCTGTAAAGTAAAATGTATTTCTCAGTCACTTGTCTGCCATACAGGACACCGGGATAGTTCAATGTAAACATTTTGTTTTTTCCGACAGTCCTCTCTGCCTACTTCGAAAGCACAAATTGAAATAAATAAATAAACCTGCATAGAGATTAACTTTAAGAACAAGTCCTCACAAAGCTAATATTTCAGTTATGAGTGGATAGAGGGCTGAAAAATCCACTGGCTTCTTAATCTCTTTGGGATTCAGAAGAACTCCCAGCTGAAAGTTCTTGGTTCTGCTTTCACGTTCTCAGCTTTGGATGTTTTTCGGATACAGTTGTTTTATTTTATTTTTATATTTCTATATAAAAAAAAATGCAATTGCAAAAGGGAAAAAACCTGCCGGTGCAACTAAAAATTAAAGCGACACTAAACTCAGAAGTTAAATCTTAAAACTACATTCAAGTACCTTTAACTATTAACAAAAATGTATCTTATGTGTGTATCACTCGGCTGTAGATCCTCAAATCATCTCTGACTTGGTGCTGACACTGTCCTTCCTTCTGGAGGGTGACTACTTTTGTTCCCCATGGTCCCTGTGTGTGTTGTAAAGTAGTCACCGCTCCAAGCTCACTCGTGTGATAGACGATAACTCCAATACTAATTAGTAAACAAAACATGAGATTATAGTCCATCACAGGAGATAGCTTGGAGCGGTGACTACTTTACAACACACACAGGGACCTTGGGGAACAAAAGTAGCCACCCTCCAGAAGGAAGGACAGTGTCAGCACCAATTCAAAGATGATTTGAGGATCTTCAGCCGAGTGATACACAAATAAGATACATTTTTGTTAATAGTTAAGGTACTTTAATGCATTTTTAAAGTTTACCTCCTGGGTTTAGTGTCATTTTTAAAACCAAGGCACCACACTGAGGATTCCACCATCCCTCCATTGAAGATAACTGATAAATCCAGTTTAAGCATGGTGGGTGAAAAAAAGATGAAGTTTCAATGGTGTGAACAGTTAAACATTCATCCGACGTGATGGAAAAGATGGATTTCACAATTACAATAATGTGTTAATGATTCACTGACATATCCAGGAGAACACAGAGCTTGACTTTTTCTATGAATAGATGAAAGCTTCTAATGCAATAGAGGTTTTAGAATTGTCTTATTAAATTAAAAGCAGCAAAATATAAATATAAATTGCAGAGAAAATGTTTAGCTGAACACTAAGCGGTGAATGTATAAAACATTTGCAAAGTCATTTTTCCTAGGAAACTGCATGTACATTTGTTTTATTCTATGTGGGCACAAAGTGAATAATAATAGTATTTTTTGTTTCCAAAATGAATGTAATAGCAGAATTATGGCCACTAGATGTAGCTAATGAGCATATGAAATAAGTAGTTATTTCATATGGTCTTCCGCCCCACCTAGTGGCTATAATGCAGTATTTTTCCTGATATTACATTCAACCTGGAAAGAAAATATACTTATAGCAGGACACTATGTGCAAGGAGTTTGCATGTTCTCCCTGTGCTTGCGCGAGTTTCCTCCGAGTACTCCAGTTTTCCTCCCACACTCCAAGAACATGCTGGAAGGTTCACTAGCTGCTGTCTAAATCAGCCCTCTATGTATACATTTAACATAGGGAACTTAGGATTGCAAGCTCTATGACGAAAGGGACTGATGTGAATGTGTATTATGTAAATAGCTGTGTAAATTGTCAGCGCTATATAAATATCTGTAATAAATAAATAAATAGTATAACCAGACAGGCTATGGTGAGGTGGATGAAAAGCTCTCTACTGAACCAGTGCGAAGCACAGCAGAACCTTCATAAAACATAATGTACCTGTATGTCTCATTTCCATCACAAATCCCCAAAAAAGAGGATTATGACTCAATTTAGGATATTATGCCTGAAACAGCTGTATGCAGTTTTAATTAAATGGTTCTATATTATTAGGCTGTACCTGTGCTATAAACCAGCAATTCTGGATGGACAAAGGGGTTCCACCCACTATCCTGCTTGGAGTTATAACGGCCTAATTTTTTGTGATGGAATAAGACATGCAGATCACTTCTAACTTAAAAAAGCTCTGCTCTGTTTCACACTGGTTTCTTGATGGGCGTTCTGATTCTTTTTTTTAGCTCAGCACACCATAACCTGCCTAGTTATAGTCAAGATATAAAGCTATGGTTTCCATACACTGCACTAATAATAACCAACCAGCTGGAAATGGCTGCGGTCTTGAATAACTGGCTCTAAAATATTAGGCTCTAGAACCCCAGATGTGTAGTTGGCCAAAGGAGCATAATGGAATGACTTGCATGGCTCCGTCCACATGCTAAGATCAGTGATAAACTTCTTAATTTTGGAATTTATGATAAAAATGAGGAATGTAGATACATTTGTTTTAAAAAGACCCAACTGTGCAACACCATAACAGAAAAGTCAAAAGTGTACTGAGTAGGATCACCAATGGAGCTGTAGTCCATCAAACTCAGTGACCTGCAGTGTAAGATGGGTGGTAGGCCTTACGCCCCTTTCACATGGTCTGATCAGAAGGGCATCATGCGATGGAGGAGAAAACTGACATTACCGGCCCATGTTAGCGTATGGGTAGCCAGAGCTAAATGAACAGGTATACGTTTACATCCGTTTACCCCCGATCCGGGACGATCGGGTCCGGCGAGACAGATCTCTGATGTTTTTTCTGACCTTTCTGAAGCCGGGGGTAACACGCGTCCATTTAGATCTGGCTGCCCATACACTAACATTGGGCTTCTGATCAGATCCCCCTGAAAAACTGACAGTCAGACCTGATTGTAAAGTCTGTGTGAAAGGGGCCTTAGGAGACAAAAATATTAAACTGCTGCTATTTCTGTAACTATTAATTTGTAATTAAGATAAGTCAATGTTACTTTCCATTCTTTTTAAATTGTGAGTTATTATTCACTAGCACTATACTGCAAGGCTAAAGATGATTCTGCCTGGATTAGTGTTTAATACATTACATAGTGGCGGGCTCAGGATATTTATATACACCTATAAACTACAAAAGTGGAAAACTAAATACAAAAAAATTGCATTTCATTTGATTTCACTCCTCTTTAAAAGAATCTGTAATCAATTCACTCAAAATAAAGTAACGGCAGCTACCAAGCGGAAAGCATAGTAAGGACTCATCTACTCCTCCTGGACAAGAATATTTAACCAAGTGAGATTAAATCTCAAGAACTTTGTTGAGGGGAATTGTGAAGGAACACTATTTTTTTTTCGTGCTCCTCACATCAACTTTTTTTTTTTTAGGTTTGGAATCTGTAAGGTTTAAAACCCCAGTCAGTGTATGTTTTTTTTTTTTTACTGTGTCCCATTGGGGACATTTCCCTTCAATTGCTGTTCCAGAGACAGAAGAGGAAATGAGGAAAAAATCCCTAATTTATGAGGGGAAATCACATCTAGAGCAGTGTGTCCTCAATGGGAGATTTCCCCTACTCTTCGGTGTTACAGCCTTAAAATTTGAATTTCCTATCACTTGCTCTCCTGGTGATGATGGTGACCAAGACAAAAAGAGGGTACATCTTCCTAGTGAGGTCACAGACTACAATGGAAACCAGGTTCTAACCATTCCCTAAAGCTAAAGCTTTAGATTTTATCTAGAGATAACTTCCTGGGAAAGGTCCTTTTTAGGCTTGATTTAGCTAGTTTCTCTAAAGATAGACAATATTCCCTTAAATAAACCTTTCCCTAAAAGAATACCTATACTGGTAGAAATGATGTAGGTTGTCTTCTGACCCCTCCAATGAAAAATGTTATTCAGTAATGGCAACCTCTGCATTTTTCTCTGGGAAAAACCTTCCACAAATTGAAGCCCAGAACATAGCCGCAGAGATCTCATCCTCAGAGTTCCCAAGATATACAAGAAGCCAGCGATTCAACCCGAAAGCATCTACCCAAAACTGATGTTAGGTTTTGGTGACCTGGCCTTGGAAGTTTCTGTCCCCCCATGACTGGTTCCCCCCTCCATTGAGCAGCCATTTTGTATCATGCTCTGCACTCAATACCTCACAGAACAAAATACTGTTGTAGACTCTGCAACACAGTCTTCAAAGAAATAAAAAGTTATCAGGTATAAAATGTTATTTTTGAGCAAAATAGAACTGCAACTTTAAGAAAAAATATCTTCTATTCGGTTAATAAAAAGCATGCAAAAGCCTATTGCTGTACATTTCACAATAATGCCGAGACAATTTTTTTTTTTTTATTATTCTTGATACAGCATTGTTTCTCAACACTCTCTCATATTTCCTTACTAGTCCTATTGGGTTTTCGATGGAGGGTTTCCCCACCCAACAGCAGAATCCTTTCACCCAGGCAAAGGATAATGCTGAGCACAGCAACCACTTTCAACCAGCTTTCCATTGCCAGTGCTAAAAATGGTGCCTGTTTGTTAATTTGTGTTTTGGAAGCCCACATCAAATGAATAGGCTGCCTTAACACAATGCATGTCATAAGGCACCAGAACAGGAAGAAGTGAATAGGTCCTGGGTTTGTAGTTTCACCACAGCTGGAGGGCCAAAGTTTGTCAAACCCTTCTCTAGGTATTTGCCTCTGTTAGTAAACACCACAATGGGCATTAGCCCACTGCTTAGCCCTCTTCTGAAGTCAGGACAGGCTACATCTAAGGTCCGAAACTTGAGGGACTGAGCAGGTGACTGACCCTGGATGGACTTACCTACCCCCTCATTAGATTGCCCCTTGAAAACACATTGTTGAAAGCAGCAGAATTCTACAGCTGGGTGGATAAACATTGAAAAAGTAGTTCACTTAAGGCAACAAAATATGTATGCAGTTCTGAAACGACAATACATTCTGCTGCTCTTTTTGGTTGCCGTCACGATGGAAAACTATTTTAGTCACATACCAGTAATTATATTTTCGGAGTGACAGTCACAGAAAAATTCAATTTGCATACTTCTGTTGAGAAACATTGCAGGTTTTAGGCGCTGATCAGTTAGTTAATGCAACAATTCATTTCAAATGATACATATTATGTGGCTATGCACAATGCCATCAGTGTTAAAGCCTATACATGCACTGATGGACTTGAGGATGTGTACTTTGTGGTGAGCCGTTCTTGGAAAAATAAAGCATTATACTATCTGTATGTTAAAGACTATGAGAAACATGACACATTCTTGATAGAGTATGATTCATGCATGATGTATTATCTAGGAACAGATCCTAAATGATCTGATAATTCTGAAGTTCTTTATCAGTCTTTTGTCTACACAATACTTCTCCTCAAACTGCTTAAAAGAGGGTTGCTGGGGAAAGTGCTAAAGTCCCCTTATAAAGGTCGGCTGTTCAGTGATTTAAAACAGTCAGTTCTTCTATTAAGGAGCCAAGTGCTCTGTAAAGTCTAAGCCTTTATCTGACATCAGCAAACGTTATACAGTACATTCTGATTGTATAATCTCTATAAGGTCTACCATCAACTATGTTGTGCAGGGGCCTGTTTGATGTTATGCCAACTGAATGGATTGTTTAGACTTGTCTTTATATTAGATAATCTTGGAAAATCTGAACCAGATTGTAGAGAGATTGTACAAGCAGGTTATATAGTGTATGGGCAGCTTTACGGTTGTGGTTATGGTTGTTATAGGAGCAGCGGTGTATTTACCTTTGCTGCTGCCCTAGGCAAGGCAGCAACGCCGCCCCCCACCTCCGCGAATCTGCCGCTCCAGGCAAACGCCTTGTTTGCCTCGCGGCAGATACGCCCCTGTATAGGAGGTACTACCACAGCAAACTGAATAGGCTGCTACGGCAGCACTTCTGCTTACAAGCAATCCAATGCAGCAAGGCTGGTTTCAGATGAGGGCTCAATCAGTTAAAGAGCTGTAAATCACAGCCCCCTCCATAAGTTTAATTCTGGAAATCCTGGAAAGCCTCCTGAAGGCCAACTCCACCAAAAACTGTTATCTAGGATAGCTACTGAAATGCAGAATCACACTCTGGCTTCTTATATTTATCAGAGACTCCAGCTACAAGATAACTCCACCAGAATTTCCAGTTGTGCCAAGTTTCAGTGGGCGTTACAAAGCCAAAAGTTGGTGTCACAGTCTGTAAGTGGATTCTACCACGAGGTAGAAAAAGCCAATAAAGGGGGAGCACAGCTGTGATAGAAATACACCATTGTTATAGTCTTGAGGGAGTAGAGTCAAGAAAAAGACAGACTACTGCAAGGAAATAAATTGCCAAAGGCGTTTCTGAGCGTTTGCAGAAGTTAGTGGTAAAACAAACCTGTGCCTGTTCAAAGCTGAAAACACAGTTTTTTTTTGTGGAGTTGGTCTTTATAGTCTACCTTATAGAAGCTACCTGATTTTTCAAAATTAAAAAAAAAATACCATAAAACTACCTTGGGTACCACAGACCCCAGAGAAGACGTAGTTTCTTATGGTTATTGACATTTTTGAATTTGGTGAAGTAGTGTTCATATGTGTCTGAAGGAAGTACAGGGTTGGCTGTCCGTAGTAGCCAATAACCTGTCCCCTTTGTCCACCCAAACTGCCCTGGTAATATGAAAGGAAGATCTGATTCTATGGACCTCCCCCATACCACTGTTATACACCTTACCCAAATAAGCCTCACTCCATCACTGGCAGTGCTCTCCTGACATCTTGCATATAGCAGAGGAAGAACACATTGATGAAGATCCTGCATCATCACTCTACTTCCCTGCTGTATATAGATGAAAGAGGCAGCCAAAGGGCCAGGAGGCAGGAAATATATCTCCTGCCACCTTGTGATGGAGCTACATGGGACAAAAGTTTGACACTGCCTAAGCGATAGCGCAGCACTGGCTGTAGCATGCATGAACTGTGCTTCCTTCAGACAATTTTATACATAAGGACCAAAGCCAGCACGTGCACACAATGTTTGTTTAAACTCACTGTCAGTGTGAAGTTACTGGAAATCCTCAGGTCTGTATCTTGGAGTAATGCTTTACATATATACTGTAATGGTAGGTCTCATGTATGAAAGGTGCAATATGGAATGACCAATAAGTTTTCTTTTTTAAAGTTATATTTGTAATCTGATGGACTGCAATATGTAATGCAGGCACTTTCCTTTCCTATGATTTTATAAATGAGACACAATATGATGGATCTTCTATGTATGGGAAATGAAGATGCCCTGACCCCATCCAGCCTCCAAGCCCGAATACAGCTGCTTCTTTTTCAAACTATAAACCTCCTCCTTGGATGATGAATACTGACACATAAAGGATAGTATGTCAAGGGCTGTCCTTTGGCTATAGCTATGACTCACAATGCAGTATGGCCCTCTGGAGCCCAAGGCCTTAGAAAATCATGTCTGTGTGTGAGGAAGCTGTTATTATAATTTGGAAACATCCTGTACTTTGTAATTGTGTAGTGTCTGGAGGCTTCCTCTGTCCAACTAGAAGAACTTTAGAAGGCAATTGGACGCTGGTTCTTTGAGTGACACTAACACAGGAGTTAAATCCTAAAAATGTATGTCTGTAGCACTAATACCCCAATCTATAAGTAGGCATTGCTAGCATGTCAATGAAGCACAGGCCTAGAATGCAATATGACAATATAACACCAACCAAATGCAGGAGGCCCTCTCTCTTAAAGGATTATCCCATTGTGTGATGAGCCATATCTTTAAGAGGACACACTATCTCAGGGCTCTCTCCATTTGTCAGGTGTTGTAAACTGTGACATATCAATAACTGGGATACATTTTGCAAGATTTCAGCTACTAGATCTGCTTCCTCTAAAGAATCATGATAGTAAGTAAACTCCATAAATTCAGGTGACCCTCATAGACCCAGGAGCCCCTTTTCCACTTGTTGTAGATATGCTCCATCCTTGCAGCATGCCACAGAACTCCTAGTGACATATTACAGACACTCAACATAAATAGTCAATTAATTAAGGTGATACTTAAAAAAACTTGGCCACTCTGCAGCCTGAATCTCCAGCCAGTATGTATGTATGTATGTATGTATGTATGTATGTATGTATGTATGTATGTATAGACAAATTTCTCAAAGCAGTCCCATCAAATGAATTTCCCCTGCCATAAAGAATAACAACAACAAAAAACCTTCCATAGGCAATAAACCAGAAGACAACGCTGTCTCTGTCACCTCTACAATGCAATTAAAAACAGAAAAATTCCACCACCAAAAAGACTTTCCAACTTTCCAACAGAGGTCATCAGTGTGAGCCGCCTGGAAAGGCTGGCTGAGGAATTATGGGAAATTGGAAATCCTAGTGCATATCTGAGTTCACTTTATCCTGAAATATGTACAGATTGTTTGTCGCTGCTATGGCAATGATGTTCTCGGTTGGGTGCCAGGCCGTGTGTAAGATCTTCTTAGTGAAGTCCAAACTGTCCACGCTGATGTCGTCTTTTCTTCTCTTACCGCCGACACATACTCTGCGCGGTTTGAGGACGGCTCGAGGCTTGCTGCTTTCTCGGGAGGCTTCCAGGGTGACATCCCGCTTTGTGTTGCGGTCAAACATCCTAAAGAAGTTGTTGTATGCGCCGGTCATAATCACGCTAAAAGAGAATAAACAAAATCTTTGAGATGAAGCTGTCATCCATGCCCACCATTATAGGTGTGCAAAGTTTAAAACTCCACCTTGTTAGCCCAGAAATGGAGCTTAAAGTGGAACTCTAGACAAACAGTTGAATAAAAAGATTTTGCACAGCCATTCTTGACATTCTGTTCTAGTGTCACTGCTCCCTAGGTTAGCGCCCTGCTTACTCAACAGATGTGACCCTGCTGATTTACAGTACAATAAGGAGGCTGAGAGATGACATGGAAAGCTAAACTACTAAACCGGGAAGGTGAATTTCTAGATTAGGAAGTACATATGTTACCCATCAGCTGAGGTGTTCCTTCCTTCATGCTGATAAGGCTACAATTGTACATATATGCCCGGCAATATATATGCCCAATATTGGTCTGTTGAAGCCTTAAGTTGGAGTCCATATAAATTCCAATCATAACATGCATAATATTATTTATAACCTTTCTGCCCCTTTCAGGCATA
Source organism: Nanorana parkeri (assembly GCF_000935625.1). Lineage (NCBI taxonomy): Eukaryota > Metazoa > Chordata > Amphibia > Anura > Dicroglossidae > Nanorana > Nanorana parkeri. The sequence continues at coordinate 327,380 of NW_017306791.1, forward strand.
CAAATGGGTGCTTGTTGCATGCCCCTGATGCTCTAAAAGCACTCCATGATGTCTGAGACAAAGGTGTAGTGAGTCAAGAATTAAGACACAGGCAGTTACATCAAATTAAATGCAAATTGAAGCATCTGTGGGCACTGTCAATACACTCTTGTTCATCTGAATCAAGTCACTGGTCTTACCTCCCAACTGGAATAATGCTAAATACCCCACAAGACAAAAACCCCTTGCCCTAGATGTGCCCCGGCATCCAGTGATGGTGTGCAGGAGTTTATAGGTAGAGGATGACAGGAAATTATGTGCATGTAGAGCTCCTCAGTTCTATAAAATTGTAGGGGGTCAGTGATCAGTTTTAACCTACAGTGATAGTAATGGCAGTTATGTGACCTGGAAACCCCAACCAATAAATCTCACTGTAAAAGCACCAGAAATAAGAAGAAGCATGAGGGATGTATTATTTAATAAAATGTGTTTTATCCAGTTACAGAGAGATCACTGAATGACCCCACTTAAAGAGAACTATGAGGTCAGTGCTTTTCACTCACCTCATAGTTCTAGCCGACCTGTGACAATGAGACTGTCACAGGTCGGTTCAGTAGATCGGGAGGTGAGCGAACAGATACCGGCGTTCGCTCACCTCTCGATCCTGTCACGGCTCTATGCCGTGACAGGGGAGGGGTTGGATTCCCCCCTCCGATCCGCCAGCGCTGACTGGTGGAACGGACGGGGGAGGGGGTGGGTACAGCTGGCTCTGCCTCTAGATAGGCAGAGCCAGCTGTCAGTCACGCAGCTGGGCGGATCCCGGCACAATTGTCGTGATCCGCTTCAGCTGCGGCATCTCAGTATACCGCGAGCTACAGCTCGCGGTATACTGAGCCTAGGGTGACGGGAGGATGCCAGTTTGTGTCCTCCTGTTACCCTAAGGAGAACCCCATAGTTCTCCTTTTAGGGGTCTTCTGTGTTATTCTGTCCATGTTATGCTGATCTCCCCTGGTAAACAGCAACATTTGAAAATGTGGACATAAAAATAAAACAAGTAATGCTGACAAATGATGCATTAAAATAAAATTGAGAATCTACATAAAGTACAGTATATTATAGGTAATAATGTGATAAAGGTAAATATAAGTCTGTCTGAATTGCTTACCTGGAACAAGTGTACAGATTGGAAAGTCATAGCTGCTAATCTGCATACTTGTTCCAGGTCAAAAACTCAGTGTGTTGGTTAGCTTGAAAGCCAGAAGGCCAGCATTTAGGATCCTAACTTTTCCATCAGGAGGAAAAATCAGCAAAGGTAGTCTCCATATTCACTAAGTACTTAGTACAGCATCTGTAATATGTAACAGCAATCATACAGTGCAGTATGTGGTGAAATATCTATCAGGCCCCTTTCACACGGGCTGATCAGCCCTACCGGAGCAGTACGGATTGGATATCACCATTGTGACATTCGTATCCATCCAGTTTTTACCTCTATCTTGCACTGGAGGAAAGAAGTAAAACTGCCGGACCCAAAGTCGGTCTATGGGGAGTCGGATGTAAACTGACATGTGTCCGTTACATCAGAGTACCCCCGGTCTGGCACAAACTGGTCTGGCAAAACGGAACTCTGTTTCGTTGTTTTTCTGGATCAGTCCAGAGTTGAGGGTAACCGGGTATAAAAGGACGAGTGTCCATAGATTAGTATTGAGCACCTGATGGGGTCCATTTGAAAAACTGACAGGTGAACCCGATCAGACAGACCGTGTGAAAGTTGCCTTAGATTTTCTGTTAGTTGTGGATGATAGCCATGTTTACAAATCTTACCTGTCCGATCCATTCCAGGCACACTCAAACTTATCAAAAATGCAGTCATTTTCATACAGGGAACATAATTTACTTCTAAGATAATCGTGAACCTGTGGAAAAAAAAAAGTTGATATTGCTAAATATTTATTTTGCATGCTTTCAGTATTACAATTCCTTTTACAAGGACACTTTCCAAAGTTTTTGGTGAAGTTAGAACCCCCTCTGAGCATTTACTTTTTTGGTCCAGGTAGAGCTACTAGCAGTTAGTCACATTCAACATGTTCTATAGTACTGAAGATATTTCACCACTTATCCAAGTGGATTCCTCATTTTTGTTGAGTGTCAGTCAGGATAGCAATATTACCACGTGAGCAGCTCAGTCACCTTAGTCCAAAGATTAGAACAAGGAATTTTCTCAGCTCTTCCCAACTCTGGTCGTGTTGTTGGACAACCAGCATCTGCATTGACATATTACATGATACCATAGTGATTAGACTACGCTGACTGCATTACTCATGTAGGGTACAAAATGGTTTGGTATATTCCTACATTTGAACTCCACGGTAAAAATGTTGGTGGATTGCTGAATCTAAGCGCAAAGTGTTGTTTCCAGAACTGGAATGAGGGCAGCTCTCTATTAGCCAGTAAAGCCAATACAAATTTCACAGTGATACTGATGCAAAAATTGGTTAGGAGATGAGAGCGCCACACACGCTTAGGAAGTCCAATTAATTTTTATTTTCCAAAAGAAGTGAAAAAGATGAAACATCTTCCACATTACTAAGCAACGAGAGATTACTTCCTCCCTCCAGTCCTATTTCGAAAGCCAAAGCATCTTTAATTCCACAAGCCAAGAATGATGTAGGCTACCATTGCTGAAATCTTCTTTAAGGAAACACACAGTGATAGTGTCTGCTTATAGCCCACCCAGAAAGTTTTACTCATTAATCCATGCTCCTTCGCTGCCTCTTAGCTCTATCGGAGCCCTTACTTCATTGCTCTAATGTAGAGGGATTCAAGGTATGGGGGTCATGTAGCCTCTCCTATGTTAGTGTGCTTGGGCCTGAGCAGCCAATCACCACACCTGAACATGGTCATGAGAAGTGGTATTGGTGTCATCCACCAAGTTAAATTCCGACACCAGACCCTACCCAGGGTGAACTCCTGCATTTTACTACTTCTGAATCTGTAAGTATAGCTTGCTGGAGAAGTTGGCTATCAGGAGGACTTGTCACGTTGCCCTGAATCGACAATGTAACTATTTCTTTAAGAATGTTAGTTCTCTGGCGTTCACACTGATGCTTTGACGTCAGAGCTTTCTACATCACTGACATAAAAGGGGTACAGTACAAGTATTTCTATTAATGTTTCTGACACTCGTTATGAGGATACTTGTTCCAGGTCAATGACTCAAAAAAGTATTAAGGCCAGAAAGCCAGGCAACCTGCATTCTCATGAGGCCAGCAATGGTATCCGCATACTTCTTTCTTGATACGGAAGCTTTAAAGAGACTTGGTTGTCATACTATTCATTTCAACAAGAATCTTTCCATAAGATTATGTGTCCATTTAACATGGTTTGTGCATGTTATTTATTGTACCTATAAATATCTCCCTCATGTAGACATCCAAAAGCCCTGAGACTCTTACTGAGCACTGCCATCTTAATTGTGATGTCAGCAGCCCCAGAAGATTCAGAGTCTTTGCTTAAGTGATAACGGGTCTTCCCCTTCGCACATCCACCAGCAGCTACATAAATGGCTATGTAGGAAGGTGAGGAGCTTAAGAGCTTTGCCAGCAAAGACAGCCATTAGACACTCCCAGAAAAGGAGAAGGCTATGACGTGCAAGGAGGGAGAGGGAACTGTGGCTGTGCTAGGGAAGACTATTCCTAGAGTAGTTAGCTTTTCTAGCATGTTCAAAGGCACATTGCAAATTAATAAAAATGTAATTTAATAGAAAGAATAACATACAGCAGGTAAGAATTTATATACTTGATTTTTTGTGCTTTTACCAGACATTTTTGTGAGTTGGTGATAGTGTCTCTTTAAAAATTGATTAATGGTTTCCCCCCGGAGTGCACTCTCCATATTCTTCTATAGATAATTTACTAGAGGGTCAGTTACACCAGCAATATGGTATCTTATGCATATTGTGTGCATGAGCTCCACAATGTTACTGATCCGATGACCTTGGAAAAAATCTTATCATGTATTCAGATCTGAACTGGTGTTCTCCCAGTTTGATTTCCTTTACCTGGTAAGTCTCAAGAGGCTTGGTCTCCATGTTCAGGTCCCAAACTTTAACCGTGAGGTAATCGCGTGTGAGCATGTAGCGACCACTGTGACTGAATTTGACATCCGAAACTGATGAGATGATCTCTGAAAAAAATGACCTGTTGCTGGGATCCTCTGGCTCTTCATAAACTGCAAGTGAAGAAAAAAGAAATTTGCTGCAGTGACAGATTGCAGGCTTATTTATGAAGGCAGAACACAGTGCAATGAATTGTCAGTGCAGAAGACCAGAGCAAAAATTCTCACTACAATGCACTGAATTCTGATTGGCTGTATGGTAATGCAAAAATCATTGTGCTCTGCACTATTATAACAAATATATAAGCTAGGCATCCTGTGGCTTCTGTGTGGCACAGGCTGGGAGGATTATGGATGGTGTGTAGGTGATTCCTAGGTTTCTCACATAAACACGGTGAGGGGCTCCAGGATTTTTGACTTACATGGAGAAAACTTTTTGTTTTATCAGTGTCTTAAGTTCTGTCCTGGGGCCCAGAGGCTCTTTAGAGGTTTGGGTAGAATAAAGCCTCCATTCCTAGGTGGTCTACATATTACCTGGTGGGCAGACCACAATACTAGACTTAGCTGTACACAGTATGTGAGCTGACTGATGCTTAGCGCACTCTCTCTCTCTGCTGTTGAAGTCTGCTGGTGGGTGAAAAGGCTGAGTGGTGACAGAACACTGTAAAGATACAAATGTTTGCTTGTTTTCGGAAACCCAATGGGGACAGTTAGTCAGGAACTGACCTGCCTTTAGTTAATCGTTTCTGCGAGCAAATGTTCTGTTTATGTTATGCTATGGACTTGCTGTATAAAGTTGCTAAATAAAAGTGCAGGACAAGTCTACTTGGCCTGTTCCTGGGTGTCCCTGTCCTGTGCATGGTTTACTGCAGCCAATACAAATTTAGTCTGTCTCCTTTATACTTCTTTCATTTTTCAGGATCATAGTCAGTGTTGATTTATAGTAAGGGACATCCATAAGTCTAAGGCAGCCTAGATCTTTCACATTCAAAAATCAGTCCAGTTGTGGCATTTATTAAAAAAAGAAATTAACGATTTTAGTTACGGTATGCAATGTATAAAAACAAAACAAGACGCTGAGGAGCGCAACTACCAAGAGGTGTGTTTATAAACTAAATCTGGAGGTAGATATACACCAGGTGCATAGGCTCACCCCTGTTATGAGGTCACACTGCTGTGAAATGTTAACAGGAATTGGAGGGATGAATGGGGATGCAAACAGTTAATGTTCATCAGGTGAAGGAGATGTGGATTAAAATCATCGGGGTGCAGGCTCCTTGAAACAGAGATCAAAGTGGTGACAAAGGAATATCAGGAGTACTGCTACCCTGGAGGTGCTGATATCTATAGCAATGTAACAAAAGACTCACAGTTTGGAGTTCCCCTGGTTTACTAATCTGTAATCTGTACTGAGATTGTAGTCCATCACTGGAGTGAACTTGGAGTGGTGAATACTTTACAACACACAGAGAGACCATGGGGAACAAAAAGTAGTCCCCCTCCAGAAGGAAGGACAGTGTCAGGACCAATTCAGAGATGATTTGAGGATCTACAGCCGAGTGATACACAAATAAGATACATTTTTATTAATAGTTAAGGTACTTAAAGGAGAACTATGGGGTCAGTGTTTTTCCCCATAGTTCTCCTTAGGGTAACGGGAGGACACAAACTAGCGTCCTCCCGTTACCCTAAGCTCAGTATACTCAGTATACTGAGACGCCACAGCCGGAGCGGATCCCGACTTAGATGACCCTAAGCTCAGTATAGCTGTAGCTCGCGGTATACTTAGATGCTGCAGCTGAAGCGGATCCCGACAATTAGGTCTGGATCCGCCCAGCTGCGCGAGTGACAGCTGGCTCTATAAGATTCCACTAGAGATGATTTGAGGATCTACAGCCGAGTGATACACAAATACGTAAGATACATTTTTGATAGTAGTTAAAGTACTTGAATGTATTTTTATGATTTAACTGTCACTTTAATCCCTGAAACTGCACTTTATCATGGGACAGAAGGAATAAGCTGCATCTTGGGATATATTTGACATTGGAACCACACAACCACGTACATTATATCCAAAAACTAAGGGGATGGAACTGCTAGCATGACTGAAGGAATTAATTCATAATTATGATTATTTTAGAAGGTAATGAGACACAAAGAACACATAAAATACAGGTATACAGTACTGTATATGTAGATCCACAGAAGGTACATTATAATATGACTTTCTCTTTCCAGTAGCTCATTCCCTGCCCTTCAATCTGGAGTCTCACTCCCACTACGTAAAACAAACGAGAAATCAACGTTGGACAGATTCTCAAAAACTAATATATAGTTTATTCCCTATAAAAATAATTATAAGCTGGCTGGACTTTGCTGACCCAGTTAGCCATATGCAGTTGCCTTGGTTGCGCTGTGGGTAATTGTTCTTTAAACAGAGATACTATAAGATCAGTGGCCCCCTCATTCAGTGTAGCTATATGTCTTTTAATTGCCAACTACCTAGTTATATGAAACAGTATGAACCAGCTTTCTGAGCCAATATTTTTTGTCCAGATAATCATATTAAAATATTACTTTTCACAGAGTTATTCCCTTAACATGACATACGACTGACATAGTTCCCTGCAGCTATCAGCTGAATATAATGAATAATCACCTCTCTTACCTCTCCACTGCCTCCTCTGCTGTCATCTGCTCATTTAGACATGTGTGCTGTGCTGTTTATAGACTGCTGTGGGCGAACCCTCACTAGCACAGGATGCTTTATATTTCTGGTCCATTTGCATATGTTATCTTTATTTTAGGTCTCTGCTACCTGCAGTGATATGGAGCACTTACATTGTGACCATGCTTCAAAAACTCTATAAGCCAAGAGCTGGATATTTAGCTGCTGTTCTGATTTTCACTAGACCAGGGCTATCCAAACTTTGGCCCTCAGGCTGTTGTGGAACTACAAGTCCCACAAAGCATTGCAAAACTCCGACAGCCACAGGCATGACGTCTAGAGGCAGATGCATGATGGAATTTGTAACTGGATGGCCGAAGTTTAGCACCCATGCACTAGACCAGTGATGGCAATCCTTTTTGAGCTTGAGTGCCCAAACTTGATCACTAAACCAACTTAAGTGTCTCAAAGTGCCAATCCTGCAATTCGACCTGAATACTGATTATTTATTTTAGAAAAACACTTCATACGAATGTCTGAACTAATTATGTGCTTAAATCTTAGAAGAAAAATATAATACAAGAGGTTTTAACTACACTACAGAGTGGCATGTACCTCTGTACTGTGTTCCATTGCAGTGTGCTACTAAGGTACATGTCACGCAACACACTGCAAGGGAACAGTCTCTGTACAGCTTGGAGTCAGTGGTGGAGCATCATGGCCCAGTTGCAGCCTTGACTGCTGTGATCCTGGTAGTTCTGCCACTGACTCCAACCTGTAAATGCAGAATACTGCCAACTATAGGAGGACTAAATATCACAGCAATACATTATACAACAATGCAGAATACCGCCAACTATAGAGGACTGCAAATCCCAAGAATACATTACGCAGCAATGCAGAATACCGCCAACTATAGAGGACTACATATCCCAGCAATGCAATATACAGCAATGCAGAATACCGACAACTATAGAAGACTATATATCCCAGTAATACATTATACAGCAATGGAAAATATTACTAACTATAGAGGACTACAAATCCCAACAATACTTTATACAACAATGCAGAATAAGACCATCAGCTATAGAGGATTGCAAATCCCAGCAATGCATTTAACAGCAATGCAGAATAATATAAGGCTGCATACTCTGTATTGCTCTGGGGTGGCGGCCTGATGTCTACAGGGTCCCTGGAGGGCTATGTGGACTCTCGGGTGAGCTGTGCAGGCTCTCAGGGGAGTTGTGAAGTTCTCAGATGGACTCTTAGGGGGGCTGTGTGGCTCTCACGGAGGGCTGTATGGCTCTCAGGGAGACTGTGCAGCTTTCAAGGGGTCTGTGCGGCTCTTGGGTGGGCTGCGTGGCTCTCAGGGAGGGCTGTGTGGCTCTCAGGGAGACTGTGCAGCTTTTAAGACTGCCTGATTGGGACCGGCCCGGGCTCGCATACCGAGGTGATCTGGGACAGTCGGATCTATTTTCAGAGATGGCCACTGAACCTGGGCTTGCGTGCCAGCAGAGAGGGCCCCGCATGCCCTCCCTGGCATGTGTGCCATAGGTTCACCACCACTGCATTAGACCACTGGCCAAATTATTTATAATTCTAAGCCATCAAACAACAATTATCACAAACCATATATTGTAACAATCATAATCCACTGTAACCATTGTTACAAGCACAATATCAAACTGCGAATGTTATAAAAAAAAGAGTCCTCTCTGGCAAAATCCATCATCTTCCAAAATAGTGCCCTTGTTAATAAAGTGCCCATTGCAAGTTGTGCTCCATGTTTTCCAAACAAATTTCATGAATTATTGATCACAGTGCACATCCCAAGGCCCTATTCATACCTAGGCGTTTTGTAGCTCCAAGTTACAAAACACTCAACACAAAGAATCCCATTATTTTCTATGACCCCTGTTCACACCTAAAAAGTTCTGTCAGTTATAGCAAAATGCCTTTAGTTTGAAAAATACCTGAGCTTCTTTTCAGGCATATTTGAAAAGTCCACATAGACTTCAATTAAAATGCCTTAAAATGCACACCACAAGCATTTTTTGGAGCATTTATGCACCCTGTCCGAGGTGCTACTGCTTTCCATTGGGCCAATAAGAAAAATGCCTGAAGCTGAAAGCTGGCAAAACACTCAGGAACGCTTCAAAAGCATGCGCATATGCACATACAAATATTTAAAAAGCTTTTTTTTAAAACACCTGAAAAAAGCCTGAGAATGCCATTGTACTAGATGTGAACAGGGTCTAAGGGATAAGTGCTCATCATCAGATGGTTTTGACCACTGATCTCTAAGTTGGTGAAAACTCACATTTGGCTGCATCCACTCTACCCTTACTGCTTTTTCCTCCTCCAATGTGCAGGCTCTTCTTGTCTTTCAGTAGAAACACAGCAAAAACAAAGTGAGAAGAAACTCTCATAGCATAAAACCTTTTAAAACTAATACAAAGCAAGGAGTGGGTTAACCAATATTTCCAGATGGACATGATGGTGTCACAGATTGCTCCCACTCAGCTAGTTCAGTCAGAATGTAACTTCCTCAGTAGCAGTGGCGTAACAACCGGGGGTGCAGCAGGGGCGCGAGCCCCGATGTTAACTGACAGCACATCAGGTGTGTTCAGGAGAACACTTTTTCAGGGGCAATAACAGCGGTTTTGCAGTACTGACCTATAGAGTGCTAACCAAAGATGCTGTACATGAAGAAATGCATTCCAGGACACAGTCAGTTGGACAAGACCATTTCAGCTAATTACCTGCACAGATATTCAATCTGCATGATAAATGTGGAGGCTGTTATTGCTGACCTATCCGTCTGAAAAAGCTAGTTGCCTGCCATGCTAATTCAAAGTGGTAATACTTTAAAGCCCAACTTTGTGAATGATCATATTATTGGATGCAAGATTTCTAATGCCTGTGGCCCTTATCTTAGGTTTCTCCAGACATGCGGGTGGCTTTCATTATCTATTACAAAGGTCTTATTTTGATTCTGCCAGACAGTACAGCACTTCCAACTTGCTGCCTGTAACACTGCTGCACATACATTAGGCACCTGCACTGGTGTCGTATCTACAGATGTGAGGAATGAGGCAGTATTACAGAGTTCTTCACAGGGCCGCCATCAAGTGGGCAGTGCCGGTCTGGTGGCGGAGGAGGATGTGGCCCAGCAGCACAGGTCCGGCGGCAGAGGAGGCCGGAGTCAAGCAGCAGCAGGTAAGAGCAGTTTCGAGATCAGGGAAAGGGACCCCGACCAGCCCACCTGATATCCTCCAGAGCCCACCATAGAGAGTCTGTAACGTACCTCGGCTCCGTGCCATGTCACGTGTGCGTTCCAGCGTGGAACACACCAGACAGGGAAGCCGCCGAGGGTTCCCTCCCCCATTAGGGGAGGTACTATGCGCTCCACGCTGGAACGCGGAAGTGCGCCGCGGACGCATGACGTCACGGCCGCGGCCTATTTAAACTGTCTATGAACGCTGCAGGGTGTTCACTATTGGGTTCGCAAGCCCAAAACCAACTCCAGGACCTCTTTGCTCCCAGGAAGCCTGCCTCCACTTACTCCAAGAGGACGAGCCCAGCACCCAGCACCCTGCAGACCAGTGCATAAAAGCGCAAGTATTTCTCAGTGCTCTCTGAGCCATCATATGGGACTTAGAGTTCGTCCTCTACTAGATTGGGAGTTGTGCATAACTTATGGACTGCCTATGTTATACTGCCTAGGGATCTGCATATGTAATATCTAGCCCGCTTAAACTTAGAGGTACTGTGAGATCCATAACCTGCGCTACATATCAAATATATATATATCCCGGTCTGAAGTTATATTGCGGTGACTAATTGCTCATTGGAACTAGGTACATTCCTTATACTTAGGAACCATCTGGCTTCCGTGGGGTTACGATCTAGTACCACCCACGCTACCTCTTTTTGAGTTCTTTAGTTAAACCGGCAGATGATGCAAGAACCCCAAACTCTCTGTCTTTGCAAGAGAGTGACGCCTGGGGTTCATTGACTGAGTGCCGCCCATTAGTCACACCTCTATCCCTTGAATCCGCAGTTGCGATCCAGACCAAGCTACTTGGAACCAGCGGCTGTGACAGAGTCTCAGATGGGCTGTGAGGTTCTATGGTGGGCTCTTCAGGATCGCATTCAGGTGGGCTGTGTGGGATATCAGGTGGGTCCTGAGTCGAGTGCGTTACTAAGTCCTGAGTCGAGTGCGTTACTAAGTCCAGAGTCCAGTGCATTACTAAGTCCAGACTCCAATTCATATACTGTTCTGCATTGCTGTATAATGTACTGCTGGGATTTGTAGTCCCATGTACAGAAACTAATGTGAATGGTTCAGTGTTCTCTGTACAGCACTGTGGTATATGTCAGAGCTATATAAATGTATAATAATAGTAACGACAACAAGCTGGTGGTGAACGCTGAACAGGAGGTGAAGAAGCTGCAGGAACTTTTCAGGAGGCTGGAGAAGCAGAACAAGCAGCTACAGAACCGAGCAACTGCACTGCTAGGCCACACATGCTGCTGCCACATCCCCTTCCTGCAGTGCACCAGCCGGGCCCAGCACACCGCACTTTGACTCATTTCTCTCCTCTAGGTGACTGGGGGTGCGGGGGAGAGACATGTAGGCTGTATGGGGCCCCATGATTTCTAATGGCGGCCCTGGTTCTTCATATGAGTGTACTCCATCATAACATCATTTTTGGAGCACTGCCTAGAACAACCAACACACTGGGATGCCTCACAGACCAACATTACTGATGCAAGTACTGGCAGGCTACATACACATAAAAGGTCAACATTAATTAATAAGTTGTAAGAGACATTTTGTTCATATGCATGATTCAAATCTCTACAACAAGTACAGTGTACAATTAAGTGCACCCAATATAAATTGTTAACTTTTTCAATATTTTTGAACAGGCAAATATTATGTCTTTATCCAATCAATGCCTACAAATAAAAGTGATATGCTTGAGCAAATAACACAAATTGATACGGTATATTCATTCCCATAAATAAAATTATGAAAATGCAGATTTGTCATGTGGAAAAAGTAAGCCAAGTAAGGTGCCAATGATCCTTGTGGATTATCCTAATTTAAAACTCAGACATCTAGGGTCTGGTGTTCTTTGCCTTTGACAAGTGTGATGTCATTATGCCAAAATCAAAAGAGATGTTTAGGGCCACAAAAAGAAGTTCTGGATGGCAATGAATCTGCCAAGGGATTTAAAAAGATCACCAAATTATTTGAAATCTATCATTCCTCTGTAAGGAAAATAATCTACAAGTGGCGTAGATTTCCATGACAGCTAATTTGTCCAGGACTGGCCTGTCCAACACATTCAGCCCAAGAGCCGATGGTCTGATGCCACAAGAAGTCTCTAAAGGCCGTGACACACTGCACGCAAAGCAGCGCGGAGCGGTGGCGCGCTGCCTTTGCGAGCAGTGTGTCATGTCACTTTCTTCTCGGCACCTCAGCTTGCGAGAGCTCGCAGAGCTGAGCGTGCCGAGATGAACAATTTCAACTTCAGCCAATCGGCTCGCGCGTATAAACCGGCGCAACGGGATGCGACGTCTGGCCGGTTGTTACAGACGAGCCGATTGGCTGAAGGTGCCGCCAATCATCTGACTGCATTCAGCTCACACACTGCACGCAAAGCTCCGTGCCGGAGAGCTTTGCTTCGCTCTGCACAGCTTCACGTGCAGTGTGTCACGGCCTTAAGAGCCCTAAAATGTAATTGTGTGATATGCAGGTAACTCTTGCAACAGTTGGTGTCAAATTGTATGCATCAACAATCAAAAAGAATGCCACGGGTGAACAGTGAAATATGCATTTATATCCTATGTGGCTATCGAAGAATACATATGGAATCATATCCTATGTGGCTATTGAAAAATAAATATGGATTTATATCCTATGTGGCTATTGAAAAATAAATAAGGATGTATATCCTATGATGCTATCAAAGAATAAATATGGATTTATAACCTATGTAGCTATCGAACAATAAATGTGGATCTCTATCCTATGTGGCTATCAAAGAATAAATATGAATATATATTATATGTGGCTATCAAAGAATACATTTATAAAGGTTTTGTGGCTGGACTTACGCTTGCAATGCTTGTCGCAGAGTGCAGATGCCCTCATGTCGCACAGCCTCAGAGATCCTTTGCTGGTGCTGTACACAAAGAGGTTGCAGTGATATGGATGAAATTCTGCTGCCGTGATCACTTCTGTCAAGTCTTCCATGTTAACAGGCTTGATGTCCACAATGTCTGATTTTAAAGGTTATTAAGGTAAAAAAAAAAACAGTCCATACGAATATTTTTTGTGTGCTGCTGTTAGAAGAAAAACTGAACTCTAGGAAAACATAAGTACGTGCTACTAAAACATCCTTACATATATTTTAAAATACAAAAAGGTATAGGAACCTAAATTTGCCTTCATATCAACTTGCTGTAATGGCTAGCATGGCCCAGGTCAGACTGGCAGAGGAAGGGCAGGCAGTGCCAGCCAATCAGATTCTGCTGCACTGCACAGTGCTGTTGTCTAACATAAGAAACTGGCTTACAGAAGGAGACATCACACATTTGACCAGTTTGCTGCTGCTACTTTATTGTCCAATCAGTGGGCTTGGGTCTCAGAGGTGACACCACTGTATTCCTTAACTGTAATAGTGATATATACTGTATGTCATATATATATCAATACACAGAAACACTTTTTTTTGATCCAAGCACAGACGTTTTCAGTTACATAGTTACATAGTATTTGAGGTTGAATAAAGACACATGTCCATCAAGTCCAACCTATTGTGTGTGTGTGTGTATGGGTCCCTGTGTCATCTCGTTATTAGGAGTACCTGTACCCCTGTATATTACCGTTTCTCAGGAAATCGTCCAAAAGCTTCTTGAACGATTCCACGCTATTAGCTGAAATCACTGCTTGTGGCAACGAGTTTCAGACCCTAACCGCTCGAACTGAGAAGAACCCCCTTCGCCCCTTGTGTTTGAATTTTTTTTCTACCAGTTTCAGGTGGTGGCCTCTAGTCTTTGTTACGGAATTAATCGTAAAGAGTTTGTTGCTAATGTCGCTATGACTATAGAACATTTTGTACATGAAAATCATGTCCCCCCTTAATCTCCTTAGTTCCAGCGTGAACATACCGTATATACTCGAGTATAAGCCGAGATTTTCAGCCCATTTTTTTGGGTGAAAAGTGCCCCCCTCGGCTTATACTCGAGTCAGCGCCAGGTGTCATCTTACTTACCTCGCCGAGCGTCGCGTCACTGCTGCTCCGGTGTGCGGCGCTCCGAGCGGGGTCATCTGGCAGTCTCCGGGTCCTAATTTAGGTGGCCGGAGACTGCCAGATGACCCCAGTTTACTACCCAGAGAGAGGGACAAAGCCTCTCTCTGGGGATCTGGGTAGAACTGTTTACCATGAGATTTGTATGATTAGGACTATATGACCAAACTGTAAGTCACTGGGATGACTAGTATTGATGACATGCGTGTGTTAGCATTTGGTACTGCTTTAGATTTATTTAGTAAATATGTACCGATAATGTGATTTAAAGAAGAACTCCGGGCAGAATAAATCTCAACCCTTGCAGTGGGGCTACTCCCGCACTGCAAGGGCTATGTGCTTGTTTTTGTCTAGGGACAAAAAAAAAACAATTATATACTCACCTGAACCTCGGACCTGGCTGTTCCCTGCAGCCTCGCTCCCCCCTCCGCTCCACTGCTCTAAGGTTCTGTGAGACATCATGTCCTATACAGTGTACTGGACATGAGGATGCCAAGGGACATTCCATCACTGGAGGAGAGAAGCTGCAAGGACCAGTCTAGCAGCCAGCTAGCTCTGAGGTTCCAGTGAGTATAACTTTGTTATTTTCGTCCCTAGCTGATAACGAGCACTCAACCCTTGCAGCCACGCTGCAAGGGCTAAGATTTCTGCCCGGAGTTCTTCTTTATGCACATCATTTTTATTTAAGATATTTTATTACTTGCAATCTGCTTCAGTGACATCTTTGTATAAGATGTATTTATTGCTTCTATATATAACAATACAGACATATAAACATCCTGTTAAAAGACTCTCCCAGGGAGAAATCCAATCAAATACAGAAGAGAAATATATTCATAACTTCTTCCTAAACCAGCCACCATAAATTTCCCTTCCCATTGGTTTTAAAATCATTCTTCCCCCCTAGGGGTCTCAACTAAAAAAAAAAAAACCAAGGAAAACGACAACCTAAAATCCCTCTCGTCCCTAAACCACCCAAAACAAAAACAAACTAAAAACACAAAAAACTCCACCAAACAAACAAAGAAGACACATTGGAAACGACGTGCAGTGAGGTTTCCCTTCGATTCACTGCAAATCCTCTCTTAGAGCTCAAAGCATCACAGCAACTTTTCAGATTCTCAAATGCGTCCTCAAATCTGCTGTAGAAGAAAAACACAGGTTGCTATGGCAAACTCCAACACAAAGCCACTTCCTCCCATTTCACAAAATAACCACCTACTCCTCCTCGCTGGAATGGCAGCAGAACCAGTTCCAGAAAATGACGAAAGCAATTTCCAGTTATCAGCCATAAGACGGCAACACATTAGCTGATGTGCGGGAAGAGTTACATTTAGCTTTGTTTAATGGACTTGATATTATTATGAAAGTCACTATCTTCTGTCTAAATAGACTCCCAACCCTGCAACCTGATTCCAAGGGACATTTTCCAGGGATTGTAAGAAAATGCTTTGAAAGGACAAACACGATTTTCATGTCACAGAAGTCTAACTGAGCCCTGTTTACATAAATGTTTTAAAAAGGAAATTTTACAATCACAATGTATATGGGCAGCTGACTAAAGCAGAACTCTAGCCAAAAATACATTAGCCAAAGCCCATTAAAAAGATTAAATAACAAAACCAGCTTTTTTTTTTTGCAATATTCAGCTTCAATCTAGAGATTTCCCCTGCTGTCCTGCATTGCATGTGAGACAGGCGAGGGCCCTCCAACATCCTGGGAGAGTTGTAGAGTAATGAGGAGGAAAGGCTGCCGGGGAAGCAAGGAAACAAGGTAAGTATAGATGCTTATTCTGTTCTCTGTAGAGTGACGTGCAATGGCGTCTACACTAGGTGAGGCATTTCCCGCAGTGCCCCTCAAACCCGGTCACCCTCCTTTGTGGAGGAGGGAGGAGCCTCCCTGTCTCCCACTTGCTCTTCACTGGGGAGGCATTGAGATAGATGTCCTCTATATATTTATTTTTCTTTTTTTTGATTGGATAGCTTGGGCCAATGGCGCTTTGCCATTGGTCCAAACCATCCACAGAGCTCAAGCCTCTAACAGCAAGTAGAGGCTGTTGCAGCTCTGGCCTCATTATTTTAGGTTACACAAAGCAGTGGGGAAGCCGGCTGCTGTGTAACCAAACTTAGCTGTCAAAAGCTGGATGAAGCGCAGCCTGTAATTAACAGGCAGCGCTCCATCCATGACAGGTTACACAGCGGGGAGGCTTGCCCCGCTCTGTAACCAGTTACAAGCTGCTCTAAATGGAGAAAAAGCTGTCAGCTTCAGACTTGAAGACAGCTTCAGAAGGCAACCTCAGACAGCTTTTTCCTCCATAATACTAGGTGAGGCTCTGCCTCCCCTGACGGCATGTCCCTGCTCTGTAGACCAGGGGTAGGCAACAATTTTAGGGAAATAAAAGTCTCATGAGGCATTCCAAGACTCTGACAGCCACAGGCATTACTTGTAGAGGCATGATGGGTAGGGATGAGCTCTCCCAGCCAATCAGTTGATCGGAGCATTACCTGACCCTTTGGGACCTATAGCTGTGGGACTGGGAATGCACCTGCTGCAAATGATTGGACAGGCCACTAAGCTCATTTATAGCCTCCACAAGTCATGCCTGTGGCTGTCAGGGTCTTGCAATACCTCATGAGACTTTTATTTCCACAAAATTGTTGCCTGTGCCTGGTCTACAAAGAACAGAATAAGCAGCTATAGTTACAGTTTTCTTTGCTTCCATGGCAACCATTGCTCCCCTTCGCTCTGCAACTGTCACAGTTTTGCATGAGCTTGGGTCAACTGGGTTCGCACCAAGGCCCAGCTCATCACTAATGGCTTCATCTCTTTCACTGGAAGTAGTGAGGCCAAAGCAGACAACCTCTGTCGGTAATCCAGTCTATCATTTATTCTACTATCAATTCACTTGAATGATGCAAATGTTGGAGCCTCATAACATTTCCATCCCATGAAACAGCTTGTGACTTCAGAGAACTGATTGATGAAAGCTTTTTGAGATGAGGCCAAAATGAAGCCGAACACTGCTGATTAAAACGAGAAGCTTTTGTTGCTTTCCTAATTAATCTAAGCCCATAGGAGCTCTAAACAGAAGCAGTCATTATTAAAACAGGATCGCATGTTCCTGAAAGTGTGGAACCTGAAAATAAATGACTATTGCGGAATAAAATTCTTTGTGATGGCACTCATGCAGCGTAATTGGGGAGAGACGCTATCGCTGAGGCATTATCCCCAAGTGTACGTGAAAATAATCGCTTTCCAAGAATGATGGCTCCGCTTTAAATGTCTCAAAAGTAATTGAATCTAGACATCTGAAGACTTACAAAGAGCCTGTCTTCACCACTAAGTATAATCAGCCATAATTGTGTAATGAGTAAACATATTAAATCTATAGACAGGTTGCATATACAGAAACCAACAAAGACTCTCCCTCTCTTGTGCGGCATGTAATGCTTGCTGTATCCATAATACAACACAGAAAAGGCTATTGAAAACATTTCTTCTAGAACCGTTGTAAGAACTGCTGGAGGACATGATACATAATTACCCAGCTAAGAAAGAGTCATTCGGTCACAACTGGGGTATCACTTGTAAGAATTCACCTGCCTTTTGACTTCTAAAGATAATAAAATGAAAAATATTGTAAAAATATAACATGGGAAATAGATCCCTGCTGATGTTTTTAAATATAATAATGTTTCAGTTGTGAATTGAAGTAGATCTAAACCTCAACTGGATGTGCCTTTAGTTTGATAAGGCACAGTGCATCATGAAGAATCGCCATATTCTTTTTTTTTTCCATATAATACTGTTTTCCTCCCTACCCTTTTCTACCCTTTTCAGCCATTTCCTATCTATCAGCAGACCATTTCTGCCTAATATGTATCAGCAAAGGCCCTTGTAGTCTTTACCATGAGGGCATGTGACAAGGTGGCAACAGTTGGGGGACATCGGTAGTGCCTGAACAAGGACTTCGATTGCAGGACCACAAAGTATTCTTTATATGAATTTGAAACAATTTTATTACATTGTAAAAGCTGAAATGTAGTATTTTTTTTAGGAGGGGGGAATGGGAGGGATATACAGTACCAAACACATTAGATATAATGTGTGCACTATTTTTGATCTTGTAGCTGCTAATCTTAATTCCAGTTACAGTATTTAATATTCCATTTCATGCCCAGGCACAATAATGGGGTATGCTCAGGAGTTAGTAAAAGTGTTTTCTTGAGTGGGGTAATTTGCTAATGTTTTATTTTATTATAAGTAAATTATATTGGAACGTATACACAGAGGACTACAGTATATACAATATCACAGCTGGTGAGTATAGAGTTATGCCACTAAGCAAATCAGAGACTTGAGCAGGAAGCAGTAGATTCTATATGTATCAATGGCAGAACCTCCCCTAATCACCAATCCAATCTGTCACTACACAGCAGCCTATTGCTTTCACATGCATTGAATGCAGGGCAAAGTAATAGGTTAATTTTAATGACTTTCATTTTAATGATGCACTAGCTTCACATACTCCCCTGACAGTCTGTTCAACCTCTGAGACATAAGAGAGAAAATGTGCCTCCTCTCCCACCAAACACTAGTGTTGTCACGTTGGAGGACGGAGAGTAAGACTCTTCCTTACCCAGATGTTCCAGGGACCATACAACATGTGGAGTGAACAAAAAGGTGAGTATGTGCTACTTGAGGAGTGGCTATTAAAGTGGACCTGGTGATTAGTCATATACATCTGTTTTGTCATACACATACAGTATGTATGTATGTATGTATGTATGTGTGCCCAGTTGTCCAGTCTATGTGGTATGAAAGGATACTGAAACTCCGGTCAGTGATGGCCAAGTGCCAGAGGTTAATTCTTAGATCATCAGCTGACATGTACGTCTCACAGTCGCTGTTGACAGAGATGGAATTGACATGATATGTGTGACCATTAGAGAATATCCTCCTAGGAGTAACTTCTACCATCAAATCCATTGGCTTTAAGACAGGCACCTACAAACAGAAGAACAAATGTTAAAAGAAAATGTCTTCTACAGGAAAAGCTGGATTGAGAGGGTGAAGTCTAGGTCTAGTTGTAGTAAAGACATAAAGGCAGGTTTAAGACACACGTAGGTCCTGGGCTACAATACTTCAATTGGTTCCCCAAAGGTCTAGCTCTAGCGGTAGTAAAACAGGAAGTAAGGGCTACTTTAAGACACAAGTGGGTTTTGATAACTCAATTGGGTTGCCACTGGTCTAGCGCTAGTGGTACTAAAGTAGGAAGTAGGGGCCACCTTAAGACACAAGTTGGTACAGGGCTACAATAGTTCTATTGATTCCCCACTGGTCTAGCCCTACTGGTACTAAAACAGGAAATGATGGCCACTTTATGACACAAGTGGGTCCTGGGCTAAGATGACTCATTTGGGTCCCCCCAATCATCATGAGATTCGATCTTTACATTTCAAACCAACTGCCCCTTGTTAGTGCATAAAAAACCTTTTAGTTCTTGGAAGAAGTATCAAAACTCTATTCTGATGTATTATATGTAAGCATTAATTTAGGCTCACCAGTAGAATTTAGGAATCTTTGTGATACATATTATATTGTATATAGTTTTAATCTGATCAAGAAAAACTACAAGCACAAAGATCTAAAAAATTGACAGAAGCAAGCATTGCCTTTAAAGTGTTCTCTTGGCTTCGTAAAGCATCAAATTCCAAATTTCTTCACGTAAGGCTAACCATATACATAAGAAGGCAGATAAAATATCTTTTCATAAATGCACACAATCGTTTTAGCTGACTATGCACTGTGAAGACATTGCTGACATACTGTAAGCCCTATCTTGGGGAAATGAAAAACCCCAATTCTGAATGATTGATTTTCTCCTCTAAGATCAAAGGGACAGGGGTTGTCTACAAAGCTCACATTGTGCCACAGATTGGCCATGTGTGATAACAAATACCCCAATATGTGCTTACCACCATCTAGCACATCAGCAATGATGTTTCAATCACAAGTGATGCTGGAAATCAGAAGCATCACTTGTTTTTATTAAGCTGTTGGCAGCCTAAGCAGGTAGGTTCTCTGCCTTGAGGGGCCTAGAGCAAATGCTGTGTTTATCTATTGATTAAAACAAATCAGGAGTTAACCAGGGGCAAGAATCAAATCATGTGGGTATGCGACTGGATTGCTTCATTTAAAAAATATATATATATTTGACACAGGGTACTCTGCATTACTGAAACTAAAATAAAACTGGTTAGTTTAACTAAACAAAAGGTTAAGATCTGCTGCTATAGACAATATCAGTAGTACTTGGCTCACAACCTCAAACCCCATATCTATGTGGAGCACAGATGAATATTTTTGGGACATGAAATTTTAGCGCTACATGAACAGGTCCGTGGCAGAGCTCCAAAGGGGAATGCAAAATCTGTATTCTCCACCCACACTTCCCAATAAAGTATATTAATCATTCTAAAACTGAGCACACATTACCAAGACTTACCTGTAATGAGGTCACTGTTGACAGGTCCTTCATTTTTCCTTCTTCATCTTTAAGGTTGTAGCCTTCCGGCCTTTTATCACGCTCACTGATTTTCCATAATTTGATTGTTTTATCTGGAAATCAGTAAAACATTAATGTTAACTGCAATCGTCCAAATCAATCAGTCCTCCACTTAAAGGGAACTAATAAAAGGTATGCTGGTAGGTTATTTGGTTCCTGTCCTAATTGACCCTGGTATGCATGTGAATGTACATATGTATGTATGTATGTGAGATAAGGACCTTAGATTGTAAGCTCCTTGAGGGCAGAGACTGAAGTGAATGTGCAGTAATGTGTTGAGTAAATTGTTGGCGCTATATGAATACCTGTAATAATAATAAATAATTAAACCTGTTTAACCTGCCAGTATTGAAATGTGCCACCTAGTAAGTATTCAGATTCTTCTATTGCAGGAGCAATTCTTGAATTTTCTTTTTGCTAAGTTTAAAAATCAAAATCAATGTGGTTGATCTAGAAATCCTCACAATGCAATACCAATAATGTTAAAAAAAGGAAAGTAACTTCTGCATCTTGTACTAAACGCTCTCTTAAAAAGTAAATATAGGTGTTACATGGAGACTTCCAAGACAATAGTGGTTAGCACTTCTGCCTTGTAGCACTTAGGGCTCCCAGTTCAAATCCTGGTCAGAACACTAGGTAGGGATGCACCGACGCTAGTATCAGTATCGATGCCGATACCGAGTATTTGGGCGAGTACTCATACTCGCCCAAATGCTCCGATTCTTACACCTGATAATGGAACTTACAGTCAGAGGAAGATTTCTTCTGAGTGGCAGGGTCGCGAGGGAACATGGAGCTGGGTTTCTGGCCAATCAGATAGCCGGGCGGCGGGTAATTGCACGCCGCCCGGCTTCATGATTGGCCGGGAAGCAGCGCAAAGCGTAAAGTGTATGATGAGGCTTTATTTTAGCTTTGGATAGAGTGGGGAAAAGTTAGACTCTAAGTCATGCTTTTATTGCTCTCTATGTCCCCCATGGGAAGATTCACCGCACTATAAGTCCTGGTGACCGCTGTCAATGGGATAAAAAGTGATGAGAAATCAGACATCCCAACTCTCCCGTACGTTCCCTGATGCTCGCCAGAGAAACATTTTATCATTTTATCTAGCAGAGTAAATCTTTCTAGGATCACCTGCTATCCGCTGTTACCTGTTTTCTCCCAAAAAAACAGCAGATAGCAGGGAAAGCATTAGCTCTTCTGCTATCTGCTAATTCCCCTGCTATCTGCCACCCTCCCTGGGGGGAACTCCCAGAAATGAGTTATTGCAGGTTGGGATGTGTGTGAAATCCAAAATTTTAGAGCTGTCATCAAATAAAAGGTGAGGGTATATCATCCAATGGGGACACCTGTTTGAGAACAACACTCTAAAGGCTGGCCATACACTGCTCTATTTTGCTCGTTCAACCAGTGGGCTGAATGAAAAAAATAGAGCAGCTTCCTCCATCAACACTAGGAGTTTGTCGATCGAGGAATCCCCGCTGTTTGCATTGTTTTCTGACAACGGCTGCAGTGCTGGCTCCTGCCATAATACCCAAACAGAGCCGGCAGCTCATTGGCTACCTACTCTGTTCGTACAAAGATTTTCTGGCTGGCTCCTTTGATCAGCTGATCGATCGATCAATGCCGGCTGAAAGGGTGCCATCAGCGGCACCCACTGTACAAATTTCGACCGGTTCCTCCAGAACCGGCCAAAATTCGCACAGTGTATGGTCACCCTAAGAGTGAAGCTCTCCTCACTATGGGGAGAATTTTTCTCACTTCCTCTTGTGTCTGCAGGACAGGAAGTGGAAGGAGATCTCAGCAAGGCAGGTCTTAACCCTTAACCCTTCCATACTCTATCCAAAACTGAACAAAAGCAATTTTTGGCTATATAGACATTCAATGTTCAGTTTAGACAAGGGCGTTCGTTGTGAAGCACACAGACAGTTAACTCTTGCGTCTGTGGAGGAGCCTCCAGCACAGCATACTAACAAACATTATTTTCCATTTCTAGCAGCACGGTGAGGCAGATGATCTGCGATCATACCATTTGTTGACAGAAGGGAGTGGGCTGCATTCTGCTGGGGGAGCCATTTAATCTTGTTAATTTTTTCCTCTATTTCCAAGCTCTTCAAATAATCAAATTCCGGCTCGTGGCTCTGGAACGTGCTGTACACATTGTATTCCCCTTGACTGTACGGTCCATTCTTACACTGCGCGGGAGAAAAGAGAAAAAAAAAAAACATCTGCCATTCGTCATCAGAACAATGGTATTATTAAAGGACAAATGCCTGTGTTAGAAGCTGTTGACAGAAGCTGCCATTATGCCACTCACGGTCACAGTGGTCACAGTGATACTGAACAGATGCTTTACTAGTATACAACCTTCCATCAGAAGAGCACTGGTCGAGCCTACTTTTTTGTGGTATAACACATGGGCATGACTGTAGAATAGGGGCATCTCTTTGCATTACGTGGGGGGTGGCACAGAGAACGGGTAGGAAGATGTGCAAGGTCCATACACATCTCTCTGTCCAGCATATAGCAACCTGGGACACTCTGGCCAGTGTCTCGCCCAGCTCCTGGCAACCAATTATGTCACTAGTTGCCAAGAGCTAAGCGGGACACAGTCCAGAGCATATAAACTCCACCCCTCCTTGGCCAGAGCACCAACCAGCCCCTCACAACTACCCCCCACCAACACCGGCTCAGGCAGCAAAAAGGCTAGGGACACCACCGGTTGCAAGTCACAGCACACCTATTTTAGGCTTTTTTTTAATTATTTTAACCTCATTTGGTTCATTTGCATGACTGCACAACCCTGGCCAGTATGCAGGGCCGGCCTTAGCCCTTTAGGCGCCCTGAGCGAGAAAGCTTTACAGTGCCCTTGAGGGACCACACCCCTCAGTAATCACACCCTCAGTGGCCACACCCATTTCTCCAATACCCGCACCATTTAAAGCCTCCCATTTTGTTAAGCCCTAAGGAAACAGATAAAAAAGTATGATAAAAATAAAACTTTTATTCGAAGGTATCAAACTATTTGGCACAATATAAGTATTCTTATAAAATAAAACAACAGAAGGCAAACAAGTGGTAAACAATAAATGTCAAACTAAAATAGAGTCTATAAAACGTGTCAGGATGTCATGCAGACCGCTTTTTTCAAGTAAGTGCATCTAGAAAAGTAAAAACAAAAAACAGAACACAAAACCTAGACTGCATGTTAAATAGTGCAAACTGTTTACTAAAACAAAGTGCATGGTGCAGACTGTTGCATGTGTATAATACACTAGGTGTGTGTCTGTGTGAGGGGTGTTGTGTTTTTTTGTTTTTCTTTTATTATTTTTTATTTATTTATTATTTTATTTTTTACTGAATAAATTGAAGACACAGAGTTCTCAATCTCTTTTTCTGGAGCCTCAGCAATGAATGGAATGCACTTAGTACAGAGGCTTCCCATTCATTCACAAACTAGAGATAGTAAATATTTACTATCAACCAGTTATGAATGGATAGAGGCCACTGTGCTGAGTTGCTTCTACCCATTCAGAAACCCATGAATGAACAGCAAGTGATTTAAAGCACTTCCTGTTCATTCATAACTGGGGACGTAACAGCTAGGCACACCCCAAAGGCCAGTCATGCCAGTATGTATACAGAAGGCGGAATGACAGCAAGGGGTCCCATGAACCGAAAATTCACAATTACCTGGACATAGTTCACTTCAGTTCTGGGTGAGCAACTCTGGACCTTTAGCTGTTCTTTTACTACAAATCCCAACATGCCTCTGCCTCTGGGAGTCATGTAACGCTCAGTCTTGCAATGCCTCATGGGACTTGTAGTTCCACAACAGCTGGAGGGCCGGATTTGCTCACCCCTGGCTTAGGCATTCAAGCTACAAAGCCCTCCAGTGTAAATGTGGCCTAAAACATACCTCAACCCCAAATTTTGTTTTGATTAATTGTGTACAGAGGGGTGAAGGGTGGGAACCTCAGTCAGGTTGTAAATGCTGTCTGTGTCCACAATTGGAAGATTCCCCCTTACTTCTTTAAATTCCTCCTCACTCCATTAAGTTTAACCAGACTGATTGTAATAAACTGCTGGATTGTAATAAGCTGAGGGAACCCAGACATTGGGTCATGTCATACGCATCTCAGATACCTGTATACATGAGGGTGGGGAGGCTGCGAAGCAAAGAGAGATGTTAGGACAGCAAGAAATGTGCTGGCGTGCGGGGTCTGAGCCAAGAGCATTGCCGTTTCAAAACTGAAGTTGCTGCAATAACAGTTTTTGCTGCAGAAAAAGGAGCTGTCAGCTTTTCCCATGATGACAGCCCCTGAACTCACATATAGGAACGCCGGTCTATCCTTACAAGATGTTTTACCTCAGGCTCCCTCTGGAATATGACAACACGGCCGCCCTTGTCCCCAGTCGCCAGCAGCTCTCCAGTGTGATTAAACTCAACTGTAGAAATGATATCAGCTGCAAGAGAAGAATGCATAGAAGAGGCTCATTAATATACAACATCCATCATAATATTAGTAATACTCCACGCTGGCTTGTCACGGTAAAAGTATGATTTTATTTTTAATGATTTAAAGCTCAAAACCTAGTAACATATATGCAGTCAGATGGACATTGTTACCTCCATGTCCCTCCTGGTACAGTACTTGTGCAGGGTGTCTAAATATGGCAGTCCAATAGGCACTAGCGTTAGACCTAGCGCTCCAAGTAATCAGCACTTGGAAACAGACCTGGTTAGACACTACCCCTCCCTTCTATGCAATACAAGTTTGTGTAAGAACACTTGTGGTAACAGACGTGGCTATTACTTTATTTATACCAGCATAGAGCACTGGAGTGTGAGGGTTGGAAGCAGCATTTTCACTGGGAATAAAAGATAGTCTAAAGTAATAAATATATAACTAGTCATTGCCACCTTATCCTGATAACCTGCAACACATTCTACTACTTCAATGGAATGCACAAAATCCAAGGTACACTTGACTATGGATACCTATGATGACTTCTATGGCAGAGGAGTTTATACTGTGGAATAATGATGTTTCACGTTTGTCAGAGGTGAGAAAAGTATAAGGGATAGTTTAATGCCAATAATATTAGCAATGGGTGTCAGGGTTTTAAATAACTTTGCTTCTTAGTATAGTTTGAAATTATATAGTTACATGGGGTCAGCCATTGTTGCTCAATACATATACAGACTCTGCTTCCTGCTTTGCATTATTATACACTGGTTGTGTTTTACTGCTCCTGCATACAATTCAAGCCAGTGTGTCAGCCGACTGTGAAAAAACAATGTAGTCCCTGAGTAGCTGAATCCCTATCTCAGTGGTGGTTAAGAAGGGACTGCAAACTGAGTGTTTGCTACCTCTAGTAGCTAATCTGAAGACCTTTAAAAACAAAACAAAAAATGTAACCAGGTATGAACACTAACACGGCTATTCACAAAAGGGTGAAGAGTTTGGAGAAGGCAGGAGAAGTGATCAATCTAGGGCAGCATAGTTGTGGCCTAGATTGTTCACTTCTCCTGTCTTCTCCAAACTCTTCACCCTTTTGTGAATAGCCCTGTAGGTGTGCTGCAGATGCCCAATCTAAATGCTTTGGGTTTGTATAGTATACCCAACCTATCCTCTACCCCTGCAGCTCTCCATTTACCACCAATTCTTCGCTGTCATCTTGACAGCCGGGACTTGCTTTATTTACACAGATCTTACTGCTCCTGTGTAAACAGACACACAGAACAGAGTCTGCAGTGTCAAGAAGAGTTACAATGAAGTAATGTTATTATGGCTTCATTGTAACTTCTCTGGTTCATTCATTGCAGATCAAAGGGGTGACCTTTATTTGCCTAGGATGTCAGTTAAAAAAAAACGTGCAAGAAAAAAAAAACCTGTTTCTAATTACCCCCCTAGAAACCCCTCGCTTACCGTAAGTATTACCTTTATCGTCAGGAATACCATACCAGTTGTTTTAAAAATAATATAAAATGAAATAAACTAGCAAACTGCATTATTTTGGTATAGCGTTTGTCTGTAGATTGCATAGAAAATAAAATAATTGTTCAAGACAATCCCTGGAATTCATACTGTATATAAATTCCAGCATCTGTCTGTGACAAATGTTGCAACTAGGGACCGATTCATGAACCTGATGGAAGCTGATACATGAAGCTAATAAAAGTAAATAAAAGTATGAAGCTATCGTCATGGATGCATGGTGGAGGCTGGCACTGAGGCCGAAGTGTTCATACGGGACACTCCATCCCCAGTGCAGGTCAGCAACGCTGAGCCTGATCAAAACTGACAGACGCAGTGGCGGAGGAGCTATGTGGCGGGGGCTGCAACCTGATGACGAACTAGAGATTAGTTCCCCCTGAAGTCCGCTTCCCTTGATGGCGGTAGGTGGATTTCATAGTTGCTAGGACTATGGAATCCGCCCACTGCCATCTGCTGTCAAACACAAGGCAAGTGAACCTGATTGGAAATTAGTCTTTCAGAATCCCAATCAGGTTCAGCCCACTGCCGGCTGCTGTCAATCAGAAGGCAGGCATACCACATGGGGAACTAGTCTCTCAGCTTCCCCATCAGGCTCTGTCCACTGTCATTCATGATTGCTAGGAGGCTTTTATATTATGCCGATATAAAAAAAAGTCTTGATAGGTGGGTGTCAGCCTGGAGGAGTGGACGTTCCTAGGGAGAATGCATTTGTACGCAGATTGCCCTCGATAACTTGAGGTCAAATTACAAACATCCCTAGCAATGTCCTGCTCTTGGTGTTTCTTCTTTGGCCAACTTATGTTTCTTGTTTTAGGACTGTGATTATAGTAGGTGCATACTCACTTTCAGTAAGTATACTGGCATGGCCATTTCAATATCCACAGAATGAAAGCAGACAAGCATCTAGAGTAAAGTTTGCTTTATAGTTTAGCAGACCTGAGCTGGATTATTTCCCCCCAACAAATCTGCAGAATCATTTCAAGTGAAATAATAAGAATAGTTTATTTTGAAACATTTCCATTCTACGCTCCTTAAAATGAATGCGTAAATTTAACTTTTGATTCTTTCATTTTCTTTCGACTGAGTGACAAGATCTATGGCAGCTGGGAGCATAATGGGGGACATTTACCAACACCAATATGAAAATGCAGCAGCTTATGCTAATTAGAGATAACACAATGTCGGATTGGAGCTTTATAGATCTTAATTATCATGCTCAGCAGGAAGGAAGCCGCAAACATCTGCACAGCTATTCTCTGCTGGGATGTCATTTGCCTTTTACCATGTTAAACAAAGACTGGAAATCAAGAGCATCATCTGCAACCTCATAAAAATGATTTTATCAGAGGAAGCTATGTGCAGAACCAAAACCTGCTGTATCTCAAGATGACCTGCATGTTGTATTCCCTGCAAGATAAAAATCTGTTTACTTGTAACAAAATAAAGCTGATACAAACTTTGCATTGGTACAAACATCTAATTAGACAATTTATATAACTACATGTGGTCTGAGGTGACACAGGAAGCTGCCAAGCTGGACAAGGAAATAGGGTGTCACTGCAATGTGGGAGAGGGGTGAGGATCACTAGATTGGCTAAATGGGATTGATACTCATCTGGCAGGTAAAAGTTCTTATACATGTATTTCAACTGTGTATTTAGAAGTTCTGGGTCAATTAGATTTTTTACATTTTCAAACTGATGTGTAATATTTGTTTTTTTTAACTATATATATACACTATCTTTGTGTTACAAATAAATCTTTGGTACATGACAAAGGACTCCTAAGGCACCTTGGTTTATCTAAAGAGACAGCACATAAATAACTGCCTGCCTTAAGGCTGGTTTCGATGTAGCTGTCCAACAAGAAATAAATCTTGTGACTGATTCACCTGTATGTAAATTGCAGCTTGAGCTATTGAGCTCTGTGAGCTATAGGCTTTTTTACAACAGGCGGTAAGAAGATACAGGTAAACATGAATAAAGAAGCCCAAGGCTCCAGACAGTGACTAGATTGAAGAACACAGAAAACCTATATGCACAATGTTATAGTAACCTGAACAATATACATTTTTAAATATGTTTTAGCCCTTGTTTACATCTCTGCAATGCAACATCACAGAGGTGCTTCAGAGTGTGCTTGTGTGGTAAGCAACCCATTTATTTGAATAGGTCACCATGCAATGTGGTGTGATAAAATGCACGTGATAACTAGGAACTTTGGAGTGCCATTAAGGAATAATGGCATCGCAGGTCACTTAACACTGCAACATGCAATGCGGAATAGTATATGACTTGTGCACTCCAGCATAGCATAGATGTGAATGGTTCCTTAGTCCAGGTCATATTAAAAAAAGAAAAAATGTATACCCTTGTAAAGTCCTGACACTTGAGTAAAAAAATACTTGCTATAATGTAATAATTTGATTCAAACCAGACATTTGCCTGACTGTACTTCATGCGTTAACCCGGAATGGATATCAGGCAAATGTAGCAGTGGCCAGAATTGGAGTAAGTCTTTGAAGAAGATCTTTTGTGCTTTGTTTGTAACATAAATAGCAAAGTGTATGACTTCTTAAATTAAAACATTCAGTTTAGCGACATATTCACTTAAATCCTTTTTCTAATTAAATCATTCACATTTCATGAACACTATTATCATTTTGGGATCCAGTTTTAACTTCTACATCTGCCTTCAGGCCCTCTTCACATGATTTTCAGGTCCGCACCAGGTGCGGATCTGCAGACGCGGTGCTATGTGTTTTGCCGCGTTTTTGATGAGTTCCAGTTAAAAAAAAAATTGTATTTTTTTTTGCTGGAGTGGGGCTGTCAGTATGTTAGCTGCAGTGCAGTGCGTTTTTGCCACGTTTTGCGTTTCCGGACCATTTCCTGACCGTACAAAATGTGACATGCAGTATTTTTTCTGTCGTAACCGGAACGGACTGCGCACGTAAGAACTGTAGCTCATAAAACACATAGGGATACATTGGGATGCATATTTAGTGCAGGAGCGTACGGATCAGGTCAGCACAGAAAACGGACGTTGTGTGAACAGGCCCTTAGGGATTTTTTTTAGTTAATAAGAATGTGTTTTATATCATTTATATACATTTAGAAGCATAAGTAATGTGTTTTGCAGCATTTCCATTCCAAATTAATATCTCTTATGTCAACAAGATCCTAATTTACATTTTAAGTTGGCAAACTAAACAGACTGTTATAGACTATTGTAATGTGTAACAGCACAGGGGTGTGGACATTTTTGAAAAAACTACTTGTCCAAGGGCTAAAGCGGGGGCCAAATCTACTTGTACCTCATAACAATCTACTTGTCCCAATACAAAAAAAATAGTTTTAATTAAAACTAGGGATGCACCAATACCGGTTTTTGGGTATAGAGTACCGATATTTTGCTTACGGTACTCACCGAGTATCGGTGCTTCCGTTTGTATGGAGCAGGCTTCCCGGCAATCAGGAAGCCGGGCAGCGCGTAATGAGATGCTACCCGGCTTCCTGACTGCCAAGGAAGCCGACTCCATGTTGTTTGGCCGGCTTGATTGTGAATGGCTTGGAAGCCGGTTTCCCGGCCAATCAGCATCGAGCCAGCTTCCTGGCCAATCAGAAAAACGGGCGGCGAGTAATGACCTGATTGGCCAGGAAGCCGGCTCGATGCTGATTGGCTGGGAAGCTGGCGAAATTCAAAATGCATAGGGCAGGACTGCGATGCACATTACGGGGTAAGGACAGTACACCTGTACCGGCGGAGGGTAAGGACTGTTTGAGCAAAGTGTGTTGTGTTGCCACAGTCATACAAGCAAACATGCTCTGGAATCAGTCTAGTAAAAAGCCAATCAAGGAAAAGAACTGATCTAATAAATAAAATTGCTGAAATTGTAAAGCATAACATGGTCAGTTTAAAAACCAATAGCAGAGCCATTCGACCTGCAAATCTCTGTGAACATTTGTTGTGTGCCACTAGAGCAGGGGTCAGCAACCTGCGGCTCCGGAGCCGCATGTGGCTCTTTCATCCCTCTGCTGCGGCTCCCTGTCGAGGGGTGGAACTACTGCCTGAGGCTGTGGGGCCCAGTGAGGTCCGGTCCTGGGCACCCCCCCCGGTGGAATATGCGGCAGTGCATTGTCCCCTCACTGCCGACGGGCTTCTGAGTAAGGGGGCAGGTCTTGTGACTCACCTCCTCTTCCGGCCGCGTCCCTAGTAACAGGCGGCGGGAGAGGAGAAGTGTGTGTCACATGCCCCGCTCCCTGCATTGCACACTGTCTGGCTGGGATGCTGGCTGTGAGGCTTGGCAGGTGAGTCCAGTGCGTTACTAAGCCCACAGACAGTATACCTATATACATGCTATACATAGCATAAAGGTAAAACATGATATATGGAGTGTTATCTTCATGTTAGATGTCAAAAGGATTTTGTGGCTCCTGGTGTTTTCTTTTCTGTGGGAAACGGGTCCAAATGGCTCTTTGAGTGTTCAAGGTTGCTGACCCCTAGAGGGAAAAGCGAATGAATATAAAACCTTATTACCTATGCTACTCAGCTCCATGTAGTGGCCATAAAGTGGTATTGTACAAAGGTTGCACAGAATAGAGGCGTAACAATAGTCATAGCAGTCCATGCAGCTGCTATAGGGCCTGTAGGAGGGGGCCCCATTCAAAAGGCTTTTTAGGAAAACTAAACTGTGAAGTTTCCATTATAGAAAGGCTAAAATCAGACCCGGGACCTCTGTGCCATAAGACGCATTTACTTAATTCTCTTAGCAGTGTAGATGAATTGCCCTCTGAACTTCTCCTAAAGACTGAAATTAACCAGAACTTAAAAACTTGTAAAAAGGCTGAGGTTTATTGTTCTATAAAAAAGTTTCATCACTTTAAAGTTTAAAGAAGTTTGTATTAGAGTTGAAAGTAAGTGTGTGTAAAAGCAGTGGCATCACAAGGGGGGTGCGGCCCGCACACGGGTGACACTATTGCAGGTGTGACACCAGAATGACTGACAGTCATTTTAGTGTCACCCCCTCTAAAAAGTCAGGCACTCGGTCATGGACCAAGAGCCCAACAGTGTCAGGAGAGAGGAGGGGACCAAGCGGCATACCTCATACTGCATACCTCATAAGATGGCCACCGGCAGGCGCCAATCAGATGGCCAAGTATGCACGATGATGTCATCGCGCACACGCGATGTGATGTCACGTGCGATGACGACACAGCGGAGTGTCACCCGGTCCGGAGGCCGGGTGACACCCAGCCTCAGGACGCCCCTGTGTAAAAGCTTGAATCATTTTATCATAATATAAAATATCATTATGGCTGTTATTATTATTAGTGCTACTATAACTATATGTTGCCTCTAATTCTTTTTTTGGTAACCATAATCATCCCTCACTTTCAGTCCCAAAGCCAATGGTAATAGAGAAAGTGAGTCTCCCTTGCAGGGGCATAGACATTCATAAAAACTCTGACAGGGGTTATTACCCCTACCCACTCTATCCAAAACTAATTTAAAAACATGGCTTTTGGTTCAGTTTAAGGTTCAATGCATATGGGTGAATTTAGGTGCATTTGATGTCAAGTTAGGCTTTCTCCATATCCAGGATACACAGCTGGTGTGTACAGCCTCCCATAGACATGAATGGCTGGGTGCAGCTGTACCCAGGTAAATGCCGTTACTTGCGCAAACCCACTTATATCATATGAACCTATTTCCTGAATGCAGAATGTGCATGGGGTCCAATTGACCCTTTCCCATGCCGATGACACTTACACTGCCTATGCTCCTCCACCTCCACTGTTGGAGAGAATTACATGTTCCCCTATACCTAGAAAGACCAGGTATTACACTGGGCTCCAGGAGATGAACATTATGGTATTGCAGAAATGTGGGGAAGGTAAGTATCATCAGTGGAATATCAAGTTATCAAGAAAACCTGTTCCTTTGTCCTAAATGGGCAAAGTAAAAGTTCACCTAACTACATGACTAAGCGCACCCCATTGGTACATGTTGATTGCTGATCAACAGTATAGCTAGTGACTGAGTAAGCAAGTGTCTATTACTTCCTGGGAGCTGTTTTTTTTAATTGACTCAGATAAAACATGATATATGGAGTGTTATCTTCATTTTAGATGTCAAAAGGATTTTGTGGCTCCTGGTGTTTTCTTTTCTGTGGGAAACGGGTCCAAATGGCTCTTTGAGTGTTCAAGGTTGCTGACCCCTAGAGGGAAAAGCGAATGAATATAAAACCTTATTACCTATGCTACTCAGCTCCATGTAGTGGCCATAAAGTGGTATTGTACAAAGGTTGCACAGAATAGAGGCGTAACAATAGTCATAGCAGTCCATGCAGCTGCTATAGGGCCTGTAGGAGGGGGCCCCATTCAAAAGGCTTTTTAGGAAAACTAAACTGTGAAGTTTCCATTATAGAAAGGCTAAAATCAGACCCGGGACCTCTGTGCCATAAGACGCATTTACTTAATTCTCTTAGCAGTGTAGATGAATTGCCCTCTGAACTTCTCCTAAAGACTGAAATTAACCAGAACTTAAAAACTTGTAAAAAGGCTGAGGTTTATTGTTCTATAAAAAAGTTTCATCACTTTAAAGTTTAAAGAAGTTTGTATTAGAGTTGAAAGTAAGTGTGTGTAAAAGCAGTGGCATCACAAGGGGGGTGCGGCCCGCACACGGGTGACACTATTGCAGGTGTGACACCAGAATGACTGACAGTCATTTTAGTGTCACCCCCTCTAAAAAGTCAGGCACTCGGTCATGGACCAAGAGCCCAACAGTGTCAGGAGAGAGGAGGGGACCAAGCGGCATACCTCATACTGCATACCTCATAAGATGGCCACCGGCAGGCGCCAATCAGATGGCCAAGTATGCACGATGATGTCATCGCGCACACGCGATGTGATGTCACGTGCGATGACGACACAGCGGAGTGTCACCCGGTCCGGAGGCCGGGTGACACCCAGCCTCAGGACGCCCCTGTGTAAAAGCTTGAATCATTTTATCATAATATAAAATATCATTATGGCTGTTATTATTATTAGTGCTACTATAACTATATGTTGCCTCTAATTCTTTTTTTGGTAACCATAATCATCCCTCACTTTCAGTCCCAAAGCCAATGGTAATAGAGAAAGTGAGTCTCCCTTGCAGGGGCATAGACATTCATAAAAACTCTGACAGGGGTTATTACCCCTACCCACTCTATCCAAAACTAATTTAAAAACATGGCTTTTGGTTCAGTTTAAGGTTCAATGCATATGGGTGAATTTAGGTGCATTTGATGTCAAGTTAGGCTTTCTCCATATCCAGGATACACAGCTGGTGTGTACAGCCTCCCATAGACATGAATGGCTGGGTGCAGCTGTACCCAGGTAAATGCCGTTACTTGCGCAAACCCACTTATATCATATGAACCTATTTCCTGAATGCAGAATGTGCATGGGGTCCAATTGACCCTTTCCCATGCCGATGACACTTACACTGCCTATGCTCCTCCACCTCCACTGTTGGAGAGAATTACATGTTCCCCTATACCTAGAAAGACCAGGTATTACACTGGGCTCCAGGAGATGAACATTATGGTATTGCAGAAATGTGGGGAAGGTAAGTATCATCAGTGGAATATCAAGTTATCAAGAAAACCTGTTCCTTTGTCCTAAATGGGCAAAGTAAAAGTTCACCTAACTACATGACTAAGCGCACCCCATTGGTACATGTTGATTGCTGATCAACAGTATAGCTAGTGACTGAGTAAGCAAGTGTCTATTACTTCCTGGGAGCTGTTTTTTTTAATTGACTCAGACCTGCTTAATCAACAGATGTTAAAAATTATTATTCTGAAACAAAAAAATATTTGTACTGGATCCTGGCAGTGTTTTTTTTTTTTGTAGATAGGGTAGGGAGTGCTTTGAACCCTCTGAGCTTTTTTTGTATTTTCTGTGTGTCCCACTGGGGATAATTTATTTCCCTTCCTGTCCAGAAGAAAGAGAAATGAGAGAAAATCTCTCCAAAGTAAAATCCCTGTTTAGTTTGTCTGGAACTGACAGCTTTCTATCTAAGTTTGGGTGAGCTCGGGTTTGTTTTAAAGCCAAGTTTATCCCTAGACACCAATTATCCCGGACACCTTCTTTACTGATGACAACTGTAAACATTTGGATCTCCTATCATTTTCTGTCCTAATGACAATAAACAGCAGAATACATAGAGAGGTTGAATCCACCCAGCAAGGACAAAAACACCAACACCAGCCTAATACCCTTCAAAACAACCATCAAGATCTAAAGAAATGTTTTGGCTTTACAGGAGATATACTTTAACCAAAGATCCCATTATCACTCTGCTACATATCTATCAGACATATTTCTTAAACACAGTGAACAAATACAGATACAGATAGCTTCTGCACAGTGCTGAACATGGCTGACTTGTTGACAGAGAATTCCAAATTCTCCTACAGATGTTCCCTGCTCATTAGTCATGGATAATAGGTGGATGGTTGTGTGCCCAATGACTCACAGCAGAATATTTAATAACCCTCCCCAACCAATGTACCATGGAAATATGAGAACTATCAATAATGTTTATCACTTCAGAGGTGTGCTGTTATTACCCAGATTTGCCTTGTAACAAGCACAATAAAACAGAACAGTGATAAAAGGCAGCACATTTCATTCAACAGCTGCAGTGAAAGAATATTCCATAATGGTTTAAGACAACTGGGTGACTAAAGCCGCAAGCAGGCTGCTAGCATTGTGATGGTTCTATGCTCTGCAGTT
The DNA here is from genome assembly GCF_000935625.1 of Nanorana parkeri. NCBI lineage: Eukaryota > Metazoa > Chordata > Amphibia > Anura > Dicroglossidae > Nanorana > Nanorana parkeri. The sequence continues at coordinate 362,824 of NW_017306791.1, forward strand.
GGGAAGTGCGGGAACTGAGTGGCCATATGGGCTGGGTGACCAAAACTACTTCTACATGCACTTAAAGATACACTCCAGTCAAACAATAAAATATTGCAGGTGCAGCCCACCTGGTCTGATTTTTACCTACTGCCAACGCTCAAGCGTTCTTCATTGTACAGACATTCCGTATGCATCTTCGCTGGGTCCTCTTGATCCTGCACATGTACAACATGGTTTCTTTCATTCCTATGGGGAGAGCCTTACTCTGCAGGCCAGCTGTAGACCAACATGAGTACAGCTCCCCATAGGAATGAATGGGGTTGTGATGTGCATACACAAGGTCAAGAGGACCCAGAGAAGTCCTGAAGAAAGACTGTATGGCTCTGAGCAGGACCACACAGTGAAGATCGCTGGACCAGGGGAAAAGGTATGAGACCAGGTGAGCTGTACGCAAGGGGTTGGAGCCACGCCTTAAAGGACCACTTGTACCTAAGATAGAGTTGTCTTTTAAAGTAAACCTGTCTGCTGTATAAAAAAATGTCTTGGCTACGCGAAAAATAAAATGCAAGTCTATAGATTTGCCTGGATGTGTCTTTATGAGTTCCCTGGAAGCCTTAAATTCAGGGTGCTCTAATATGCAAATATCAACTTCTGGTTTAGTTGAGCACTGCTTCATCCTCACTCGTACCACACTACTATTTCCACACATTGGTCAACCTCAGTAATGTATAGGGAGGTCCAAGACATGGGCTAGCACTAATTTAGCAGGAGAAAATGGAATTTGCATATACTGTATGAGGGTGTTGTGGTGATGCTCCCTCAGGGGATGGGACCATGATGCCCTGCACGTTCATTATGCCCTCAATCTTCTGAGTTGAATGACGAAGGTCAACTTACCGCAAAGAACAGGTACCGCAGTGGAAATGGTCATGAATACTGCAGCCAAACAAAGGTCCTTAAAGTGTATTCCCGGCCCTTTTTAGTTTTGGACAGAGATGGGAAGGATTACAACCCCTGTTATGTTTTTATTGCTATCTGGGGCTCTGTTAGGACCAGTGTCCCCAGACTTGTGGTGATAACGTCATTTTAAGATGCTTCTGAGATAATTCAGAACTCAACTGCAGCTGACTTTCATCTGACCTGCTTCAAGTGATATTTGCATTTCTATAAGTGACGTGCAGTGGAGTCCGTTCTCAGCAAGGCATTTCCCCTTCCCACCTCCGCCCTGCTCCCTGCCCGCCTCGCCCATGACCTGCCCCAGCCCACCTCAGGGGCGCCCCCAACCCGGTCACAGAGCTGTGAGGAGGAGGGAGGGAGGTAAGAGAAGGGAGGAGACCTGTCCCTCACTTGCTCGTCGCCCCTGAGGCATCGGGATTGATGTCCTCACTGGTCTTTTGTTCTTTTTTTTGATTGGACAGCTTGGACCAATGGCGCTTTGCCATTGGTACAAGCCATCCACAGAGCTCAAGCCTCTAACAGCAAGTAGAGGCTGTTTCAGCTCTGACCTCACTAAATTAGGTTACACAAGCAATGGGGAACCCGCTGCTGTGTAACCTAACTTAGCTGTCAAAAGCTGGATGCAGCGTCGCCTGTAATTAACAGGCAGCGCTCCGTCCATGACAGGTTACACAGCGGGGAGGCCACCCATACTGACTTGGTTTTCAGATTGTTGAAGAGCAGATATGAGTTCAGCAAAGCCCCCTTGTTTTAAGAGAAAAGGGAAAATTCCATAAACTATTTCCGTAATTGTCCAAGATATAGAAAACGTCCTCATACAATAAAAAAGAGCTCTCAACGATCTTTCTGGAGATAACCCCGATACTGTCCGGCACTCTTTCATTCAGATGGCCGGGCCTGCACTTGTATATAATGCAACCTTTGATTGGTATGACTTTTATCGGTAGTGACACTTCAAGCAAACCTAGTCTCAGGCAATCTTATCCATCAAACACTGTGAGACAAGACGCTTGTGAATGATATCCCACTTGCAGCATTCTGCAGCTGCTCTTCTGTCTACTGTCATCCATTACACAGTGCTGTGTAGCCGGAAGGCAGCCACCATATTACTGGAGGTGAATAAATATAATCCGCACTCTTCCTGATTTAATCCAGTGATAAAAGGCAGGAGTGGGTGGAATATACCGCCGATGAAGGCATACTCCTAATTGGTGCCTGTGAGGCTAGAAGAACAGGGAAGGGAGGTGCCTTGACCTTGCATCAAGCGGAACTCAAACCAAACTTATTTCGTTTTTGGACCAGTAGAAATGGTTTGTTGTCACCAAGACAGGAAGTTAGAGGAAATCACCCCACATGGGAAGCTGACATGAACTTGACTGAACTTTAACCCTTCCTCACTCCTTAGAAGGCTTAAAAAAGAAAACTTTTAAATACCCTAAAAGAAAACTATTATTAACTGTGTGTGTTACCTTTAGTCATTCTAAAGTTTAACTATGAACCATATTTAAAGTGGACCTAAACTCCAAAAGTGTAAAACTGCTATATTATAGGGAACATCTAGAAATGTCAAAGAGGAAATGAACTCTTAAAGCTATGCCCAAAAAAGCAAGCAAAGGGTAAGGCACCAGTATTGTCTGTGGTCTCCCTGCAGATGATCTACCACCACTGCTGGCTTACCATGCCTTGTTCTGCACTGAGTGTCTGAATGGATGTGGCCATCTTGGTAGAGGCAGGGCTTTGATTCCTTATGTCAACGCCTACAGCAAGGAGAACAGTGAGCAGCACAGTAGCAACATTGTCAAATCTCACTAAAACTCTCCAGAGACTAGTGGTTACAGGCAGCAGTGCTTAAGATCTCACACGGTAGATATACAGATATATGAGGCTGTAGGCACAGGAGAGCCTAGGCATCCTCACCTACCAGGAAGTAAACTGCTATTTCTCAGGAGGAATTCAAGACAAAAGGTAAATCTTTCAGGGTATTTAATAGGCACGGTGTTCCCTATAACATAGCAAATGTATGCCTTTTGAGTTCAGTTCCACTGCCTAAGTAGTATGCTGAAAAATTACCTTTTGTCTTGAATCTTTCCTAAACTAGCAGTCCACTTCCTGTGACTGGGCACTTCTGTGGCTTCAGCCTCATAGCACTATACTGTATCTGCAGCGTGAGATTAGCTAAGGCACTGCTGCCTCTGACTACTAGTCTCATGGGATTTAAAGTGCAATGTGTTGGTATTACTACTGTGCTGCTCACTGTTCTCCTTCCTGGAGCGGAAGCTGTACCAGAGGACCTGTAGTGCCAGGACCTTCCTGCTTCTGCTTCATTTATTCTGTGTTTTTTCCACACTTCCTGCTGCTTCTTGATTATTCTACCCCCAGTCATAGGGTGGGGGGGGGGCATCTCTGATATGAGGAAGCAAAACCTTTCACTTGTACCTAGATGGCCGCCTACACACAGAGAGATGATGCAGAAAAAGGCATGGTAAGTCAGAAATAGGATAAAGTTCAGCTGCAGGGAGCCTACAGACAATACTAGTGTGGAGTGTTTTGCTTTCTGCTTGCTTTTTGCACACTGCTTCCATAGTACAGGTCCTCTTTAAACAAATCCCCACTGAGATATTCATAGTGAAGTCAGGCTGCGTCAGTCTACGTCGCTTTTTGGAGCCACAATTAAATTATTAGACAGATAATGAGCTGAAAATAATGTCCCTGCCTTCCCAAACCCAGTAATGCTAATAACACAATCACATCCCAGGCATTCTACCAGAAGCAGATAACACTGTAACAGCCATCCAATGAATTATGCATAAAGACAAATAGAAAAACATTGGAGGAAATAATAGAAATGTCGAGCTATGCGCAGTTAAAATGTTTTTATGTACCACAACAAGTGTTTTACAGGGACAAACAGGATTGTGTGATACCGATCATAAATACACTGCCATCTACCGCTTTAGAAGGGAGACTAGTGTAATAAATCTAGATAAGAAAAGATCCAGCAGGAAAACATATAAAATAGGCTCTGCAATCTCACTTGTCTGTCTTCCTGCATGAAAATACACTTCAAGTAGAAATCCCATTTATTCTTATGTGACTAATTTACATCTATACACGGGTTTAGTGTATTAATAAAAAGTAGATATAGATAGACAGATAGATAGATAGATAGATAGATAGATAGATAGTGGAATGGATGGCGAGAAAGAGAGATAGATAGCTTAGGCAGAATAGATGGATAAATAGATAGACAAACAGATGAATAGACAAGCAGGTAGAAAGAGAGATAGACAGACAGACTTGGTTGAATAGATAGATAGATAGATAGAGATAGATAGATAGGTAGTGGATGGCTAGAAAGAAAGATAGATAGCTTAGGCAGAATGGATGGATAAATAGAAAAACAGATGAATAAACATGCAGGTAGATAGATAGATAGATAGATAGATAGATAGATAGATAGATAGATAGATAGATAGATAGATGTTTAATATGCATTTACTAGTTCTCTGAACACTACAATGCTTTGCTTTGCTTTGCTTTGCTCTGCTCACCATACTGGACACACAATGATTACAATGATTTACATAATGTAATTTACATTTACTCCTACACTTTATATTCTAGTACAGATTATCCATAGTTACTATGGCAAGATGTAGGCAGGAAAGGTGTCATAACATACACATATTGAGACATGAACTTCTAAAAATTGAAAAATGGGTCACAATACAACAAAATGATTTAGAGAGGTTCTTTGTTTTACAAATTATATGAAATTCTTAAAATCTTTGGAAATCATTTTGCCCATGTGTCCGCTCAGTCCATTCAAATGAATGGGCTAGCAACGCTCCAAACCGTAAATAAAATAGACATGCAATATTTGGCAACAGTGCACTGCAATGCACTGTAGTCCGTTACAGTTCATTGCAGTGCGCTGCAACACATGTGCATTGCCTTAGTGCGTTGGGGTGCCATTGACAATGAACAACACCGTTAATGCTCACTTTACCGCAATGCAGCAGTATGAATGTGCCATACAACAACCCTGACCCATTAAATGGGGAAGCCCCATCCTGTCCCTCTCCAGCAATTCTCCTTCCTCTTTCCTTTGATAGAGCTGGCACCACAATACCTTTGATAGAGCTGGCACCACAATACCTTTGATAGAGCTGGCACCACAATACCTTTGATAGAGCTGGCACCACAATACCTTTGATAGAGCTGGCACCACAATACCCAGATTTGGCTGGTGTTAGAGCCTAGATGGAGCAATGATGCCCTCCGTCAGTTCTCAGGCCTAGTGATTTGCTGCTAGACCCAAGCACTGTCACAAGGGAGAGGTCAAATGCTCCCCCATACTTGGATATTTTGCACCAGGTAAGGTAGAGGAAGGAGCAGTGCGGTTCACTGGAGAGGTATTATTGGGTTCGGGGTGGGCGGGATTCAGCACCCTTTGAAAGACACTGTCACTTTGCACATTCAATAATATTGTCTCTTTAATTAGGAAGCAAGACTTCACATGGGTGATGCTGGGTACTCAGGCGGCTAGAGTTCCCAAGAGACATAAGAAACTTTCCAAGCATCCGACCTAGGCTATCTATCTAACCAAGTCTTTCTTTTATTTCTTCCTTTTCTTTCATTTCCTTCCCTTTCCTTTCCTTCCTTCTTTTCTCTCCTTTACTTTCCTTCCTTCTTTTCTCTCCTTTACTGTCCTTTCTTTCCTTCCTTCTTTTCTCTCCTTTACTTTCCTTCCTTCCTTCTTTTCTCTCCTTTACTTTCCTTCCTTCTTTTCTCTCCTTTACTTTCCTTTCTTTCCTTCCTTCCTTCCTCTCCTTTACTTTCCTTTCTTTCCTTCCTTCCTTCTTTTCTCTCCTTTACTTTCCTTTCTTTCCTTCCTTCCTTCTTTTCTCTCCTTTACTTTCCTTTCTTTCTTTCTTTCCTTCCTTTCCTTTACTTTCCTTCCTTCTTTTCTCTCCTTTACTTTCCTTTCTTTCCTTCCTTCCTTCTTTTCTCTCCTTTACTTTCCTTCTTTTCTCTTTCTTTCTTCCTTCCTTTCTTCTTTCCCTTCCTTCCTTCTTTCTTCACTACTTTCAGACCGTGCCAAAATGTATGCACGTTCACAAACGTGTTGCAGAGCGCTGGAGGGTGGGTGCATTGGTTGACACTGTATATGTGCATTGGGGTAACAACCGTAACGCATGTCAATGAGTGATAAAACATGATGCACATTAACGTCAGCACATATGTGTGAATCCAGTTATTGTTTATAGATGACGGATACGCTTTGAATTCATTCTTTTCTGCTGTGGTTTACACAAATACAAATCTGATCTAATAATCTGTTTACTCCTAATGTTAAGGGCACTGGTGATGCCACAGTACAATGTTCTTCTATTGAGTAATGTATAAACAAAGCCAGGCATCTAGATTCAGCACACGCATTTTCCACCCACACTCGGCACTGACGCAAGCAAGACAAATGAGGCTCCAAGACACCCTGTGTCATTGCAGCCCTGCAACTATTACTATGAAGATAATACAATATTGAAATAAATATCTCAGTTGCCTAGTTCATCTTCCACAGTGCAAAGTCCAATTTCACATCAACTCCATTAGACATGCATCAAAACGAAGAAAAACAAAAGCATGCTTTACAGGTGATCAGATCCTGAACATTTATTCCGGGAGCTGATCTGATAAGCCAACGTGCTAAAGTTCTAAAGTTATCACATCATCTGTTTAAAAAGAGCTAGTCATGATTGGACTATTGAAGAATCTGCATATTCAGTCTGCAAATATTATAAAACACACTTGCATAATAAAGCCCATCTCTGGGCAAATGGAAACTCCCAATCCATCCTCCTGTCCAACCTGCTCCTACCCACAGATTTTTTTTTAAACACATAAAGCGTATCTAGACCCAAAACTAAAATGTTATGTATTGCAGTTTTTAAATCCATAGAAGTGGTGGCGGCATTGGTTTTATTTTTTTAGACTTTTACTCCTATATTTGCACCTGGTGATCTGGCCAGTAACACGCTTCCTGTCTTAGGGTGGCTCCACTCTATTGAGGAGCAATGGAGCCACCCTTGGACAGCAACATTGTCACCCTGTTGGGGGGTTAGTGTTAGATACTTTGGCAGATTTAATTGGACTTAAATTAAATCTGAACTCCAGCTAACAATGTTTAACTAGTTACAGCAATCGTTTTTCTGTTTACCATTTGTGACAATGGTTGCAAATAAAATGAATAAAAGCTGACCATTGTATACACCCCTGTCAGTGTTAAATGGTTTGTCTCAACCCTGTATCTGCCACTCTTACAAGACAGCTTGGCCCGGTAAAGGAAGTTGAAAAAAATAAGACATTCAGGCAGGATCACCAGGTAAAAAGCTTTTAAAAAGCAAACAAATGCAGCCACTGCATCTAACAGGGTTATTTGCTGAAGGGTGAAGAGCTTGGAGAAGACAGGAGAAGTGAACAATCTAGGACAACATAGCTGAACTGGAAAATGAGCTGAATTGGAGAATTTTTCCAAATCAGCTATGTTGTCCTAGATTGTTCACTTCTTCTGTCTTCTCCAAACTCTTCACCTTTTTATGTATAGCTAGTAACAATTAGTAAGCTGCAATTTTTCAAAGATTTGCTTTTGGGTTTAGTTATGCTTTAAAGCTGAACTCCAGCTATACAAATGCATATATAATTACATTAGTCCAGCTTGGCACAATGTGAGTATATATAAATAATGCCTGGCAGGGCCACAGGGATCCTGTAAAATACTGTAGGATACGCAGCTACTTCAGCGCTTTACAGTGATCTTCCGAGTCCAGGAACACCCTGGTGCTGAGCGACTTCCCCTCCACTATCAAAAGACTGCAGGTGGCTACTGTGGCTGTGGCTACTACAGTGCTTTTACAGGGTCCCTATGGCCCTGCCAGGGATAATTTATAGTTACATTGTGCAAAGCTGGACCAAGGTAAGCATATATACATTTTGACAGCTGGAGTTCAATTTTAAAGTGCACTTATCCTTTTTGCTCCCCAACCCCAGACCTAAACAATCCCACGCTCTTGTTTTGCAGATCTGTACTTACCGAGATGTGATGGGTACAGATTGGCTATTGTCTACATCTAGCTGTGCAATGCTCCCTCTGTTGGTGGCACATGCACATTACAGCCCCTTAGACTTGTACGGGGTTGTCTCCTACGCTGGAGCCAGGTACGACCAAGGAAAGGGAGACTTGCTGCATTAATTTTCTGCTTACGTGAGACCGCCATCGTGTGTCCCTTACCGGTGCCGCTTTTGTAACTGTAGATCCGTTATTCAGCGCAGAAATTAGTGACTGCAGCCTGGTCCCACTGTTGAGATGTCATCACAGCCTCACAGTCTTATGGACCCTGAGAAGACCCCACTGCTGGACAGCCAATAGGAAGTGTCAACACCACCCAGGTAGTGATGTGGGTACCCTCAGAAAAACCCTCCTACCCTGCAGTCTAGTGGATAGAAAATTTTGGACCAGCATGTTACATCACCATGTATTTAGGTAAGCAAAAGGGGCATTTCGCTCAGTTGTTAATTGCTGCTGAGACAATTAATTAAGGTGAGGCCATGTGTGTGTGTGTGTGTGTGTGTGTCCCTTGATGGAGCACAGATTTAAAGATTTATATTTGTGTCTCTATTTAGTTTTACTTACTTTGTCCAATCCAGACACTCTGGTTTGGGTGTCGGGGTTTAAAGGCTTGACATGAACTGACCTATGCAACACAAAATGTGTTCCAGCTCATGAGTGTGCATAACCATGTCAAATTACAAATGTCATAGTTAAGAGTAATGTAAACAACTACTGACTCTATTTTTCCACTGTTAGGCATTCAGTGTAAGGTTTAAACATCGACAGGCCAGCAACTGTCAGACTACAGGTCACCCCTTCACTTCAGCTAAAAATTAAAAAGAGAGGGGCAAGCAAGTCTGCCCTATTCTTTCATAAGCTCAGTTGTTACCTTGTAGTACACCTTTACTCATGCCCTCTGCATGATATTAAGTGTCGTAAAGGGCTTTTAGAGAGATGTCACTGCTCAAGTCTGTGTGAGAATCCTCCACCTCTGGAACTCACAGTGCCGACAAGAAGGCATGAAGGGCTGGTAAGGAAGAGACAGTTTGACGGGGGCTCTGGTCCCAGGTCTGTACTTGAGACACAACACATATGTCTCTGAGTGACACTTTAATTAAGGTGACATAATGGCATGCTCGCTTTAATGAAAAAGATAGCAATGATGATGTAATAAGCATAATAATCCATAGTAATCATATTTTAACTATCAAAAGTCAGAACAAAGAACAATGACCATTGCTTCCTTATTGCACTTTGCTGTATTAAATGATTAGTGCAGCTTTATAGCACAGAGCAAGGCTGTACCAGGTCCCATGTCTAGCTAAATATTACTCCCGACTTTATCAAATAGAAGTCTGTTTTTACACTGACAAGCATGTACAATTCCAGTGTAGTCCTCCTCACTTCTCATATAAATATGGAGGGAAGGGTCCATGGGGGAGGTCTTGATGGTGTGACCAGGGATGTCCCTAGCCTTTTGCCATCTGAGGAAGGAGGGGGGGATCATCTCCCCACCCAGCTCTGGCTCCGGCCGGCCTCCCGCTCAGCCAGCCAGTGTGTCCCAGGCTGCTAAGAGCTGGATGGGAAAATGTGTATAGCCCTTATACATCTTACTGCTCCACTCTTAGCAACCTGGGATACTCTGGCCAGAAAGGGGGTGGCAGACACATTGTGCAGCAGAGCAGCATGCCGCCCCCCACGTGACTCAAAAGAGATGTTGCCTGAGGCAACAGTCTCAAGTTTCCTCATTATAGGGTTTGCCCTGGGTATGACCATACTCGCAATGAACTGTCCCAATAAGGACACTACTCTCTAACTTTGCCCCTGCATTGGCATTATACTGGTAAATGTCTAAAAAAATGTCTAAATTGCTTGGCAAAATGTCTAAACATACTAACGCACTATATATCAGAAAAAACACATGGGGCAACAGTGTAAGACCTGGAGAATAATGCTGGTACAAGTTTCCTAAACTGAACCTATGGTTTACTTATGCCACCCTTCATATCTGCACACTCAACGCTGCTGCATTCTGCCACCGGTCCGGCACAGAAGAACAATAACTGGTGCTTCTGGGTATATGGGGAACATGTGAACCACTCCCCATTATCTCATGACAGTAATAACTTGAGCCGCAGGGGAGCAAAAGATGAGTATGTAATGCTGGATAGCATGGCAGTTGAGTGAACTTGTTTTGTTGCCTTGAATGGACAAAGCACAGGTCAAAGTATAGCTAAAGCAGGGGTACCCATTAGGTTGATCACGATCTACCAGTCAATCGCAAAGCGAACGCTGGTAGATCGCGATCGGCTGTATCCTGTCCTCCCGCGGTGCTCGTGTGGCTGCCTGCTAAATGTGTCAGACGCCGCAGACGGGAAGGGGCGGGACACCTCTCCCCGTGTGCAACGCCAGCCACATTCGGCCACACGAGCAACGCAGGAGGACAGGTCGCCAGCGCACGAGAGGAGGCCTGGGAAGCTGCTGCAGTGAAGGTAAGAAAAGACAGACAGGGGAGAGACAGCAGAGAAAGTGAGAGAAGAGACAGCAGAGAGAGAGAGAAGAAAGACAGCAGAGAAAGTGAGAGAAGAGACAACAGAGAGAGAGAGAGAAGAAAGACAGCCGAGAAAGTGAGAGAAGAGACAGCAGTGAGAGAGAAGAGAGACAACAGAGAAAGTGAGAGAAGAGACAGCAGAGAGAGAGAGAAGAGACAGCAGATAGAAACGGGAGAGTGCGTGGAGAGAGAGCGCAAGGAGACAGCCAAGACAGAGGGCCGGTTCACGCCACAAAGTCTGCGTTCCAGAGTGTTCGGCCACTAGAACGCACTGGAACGCAAGCCAGTCGGCTCCCTGCGTTCAGGGGTGGGAGGGGGCTTGGGGTTGTATTGAAGTCAATGGCACCGCAGCCATGCCCCCGCAGTGCGATCGCCCGCACATTAGTGCCTGCATTCCAGTCCGATCTGCAAAATTAGTGCTTGCAGCATTTTTGCAGATTGCACTGGACCTTAACGCAGGCTCTAATGTGCCTGCTTTTCGGGTGCGGGCGATCGCACTGCGGGCGGGGGGCGTGGATGCGGTGCCATTGACTTCAATGCACCGTCACACCCCCTCCCGCCCCTGAACGCAACTGTTTTTTCATTGGTAGATCTCATTGAGCTCGTCATTTGAAAGGTGGATCTCCAGACGAAAAATTGTTGGCGCCCCTGATCTAAAGCCACAACTTTTTTTTTTCGTTTTGGAAAGAGAATGGAAGGGTTAAAACCCCTGTTGGGCTTAATAATTTTTTGTTATGTGTGTCCAATGCAGGGGACTTTCCTTCACTTACTATCCTGTAGACACAACAGAAAGGGAGTGGAAAGTGAAGGACATCATCGTTATAACGAACGTATAAACCCGTTAAACAGCAGTCAATGCATCAAGTGTCTCAATTGAAAGATTTCCCCTCTATTCCTGTTTTAGGGCAACTCAAACTTTTGGCTTTTTTCTCAGTTTTAACCGCAGGCATTGATGTGCCACTCGTTCCTGTGCGGCCGAACAAATTGTGGCCGGAGGGCGTGGCTGCGGTGCCATTCACTTCAATGCACCGCCACGCCCCCTCCCGTCCCACAACAAAGTGATCTGGCTGCAATGCGATCCATTGCGTTCCGGCCCGAATCGGGCCGGAATGCTCTGTGTCTGGTGTGGATGGGCCCTTATAGTTCTCACTTATTTAATGGGCAACATCCATGTACTTTATGATAATTTGAATATGTTCGAATACCATAACCAGTTTGCCTTTGTCATTTGTCTTTGTCATTCCCCTGTCTAATTGTCTTCCTTTCCCTTTTGTTCCAAACCTTAATATTTTTCTTATATTATAGTACATAACTGTTCTTATGTCATACATGCCTTTTTCAATAATTGTTCAATAATCTTTAAATATCTTTATGTGATTTATGTTCTGTTTATTCACTATTACTTGAAAATTAATAAAACTTAAATAACAAAAAGGAAATACAACAGCACAAAAAAAAAAGAAAACATGTTGATCTATTCCAGGTAGATGTTGTATGAAGAGAGTGCTATCTCAAATATTTCTTCTTGCCCAAAACAACCAATCAGAATCCTATTTTTATTCTCAAACCGTAACTGCATGAATAACAACTGACTGGTAGCTATGAGCAAGAAGAAACTTTCCTGACGGAACACTATTCATACAAACATCTTTGTATATTTCAACAAATAAATACACATAATATAAACAGAACATTGAATAAAAGAAGATAGAAATACCTACCATTGCTTGTTGTTATGATGTCAAGGCAGCCTATTGCAACATGCAAAAAGGATAAAAAAAATACTTAAAGTTCTTTTAACCACAGCCAAGTAGATCAGACACCAAACAAAGATGACCAACAACAACCACAGTACTCCACTGACAACAGACCACTGTGTGCTACAGGAGAGGGACCACAAACATGGACAAGCACAACAACGACAGATAAGATGCAACAAAACTGTCACAAGTGGAAAAGGTAAAAAATAAATATTATTTGGAAATGTATGATGTTTAGATTACTCCTCCTATGTTCTATTCGTTTTATAGTATGGGCTGTCACTTAAAGTGGTATGCTGCAGGGTTAAACATCTAAAGGGAGCCCCAGGAAATGGACACTTCTTGCACACGTTTTATAGGCTAAGTTTACTTTTCTGACCAGGTTTCATTTTATACCCATATTCAGGGTGTAACATAAAAAGTGAACACATTGCAACACCCCCCCCACCCCTATTAACCTGAATAGCAGGGTTCTTCTCCCCCCGGGCTGCTGTATCCTTTTGAATTTGACGTGGCTGTGCGTGGCCGCATCATCCATTCACGGATCCTTTTATACCCACCTTTGGTAGGCACAACCACTTGGTGATGTCATCACACTTGTAGTCCACTCGTTCTTTCTCCCGTCCATGTTACTGAATATCCGTACTAAGGTACAAACAAGGACAGGAAGGAAAATGTGCAGGAGAGAGACCACTGCACCCACTGCTTTTCACTCACCTCATAGTTCTAGCCGACCTGTGACAATGAGACTGTCACAGTTCGGCTTAGTAGATCAGGAACTGAGCGAACACATAGCGGCATTCGCTCACTTCTCGATCCTGTCACAGCTCTCTCTGTCGTGACAGGGGAGGGGCTGGATTCTCCCCTCCCCGCTCCGATCTGCCAGCGCTGACTGGCGGAACGGACAGGGGAGGGGGCGGGTACAGCTGGCTCTGCCTCTAGATAGGCAGAGCCAGCTGTCACTCACGCAGCTGGGCGGATGCAGACCTAATTGTCGGGATCCGCTTCAGCTGCGGCGTCTAAGTATACCGCGAGCTACAGCTATACTGAGCTTAGGGTGACGGGAGGACGCTAGTTTGTGTCCTCCCATTACCCTAAGGAGAACTATGGGGAAAAGCCCTAACCCCATAGTTCTCCTGTAACCTTCCCAGCCACCCTCACATTCCAGAGAAAAACTCAGTAGAGAAAACAACTTTTCTTGCGGAATAGAGCATGTATTGTGCAAGCAGCAATTAACAAAATTTTTTTACATTATGCTATGTGAATGAGAACATGTAACAAATATAAAATAGGTGTAATCTAAATTGGGTTTCAGAAGTGGAAATACGCTTTAAAGACCCCATGTAACACCGGCGAGTTGTTGCTAGTGTTAGAACAACCTAGAATAATCCTAGAAAGACCTTTCACCAACCTCCTAGTATTTTTTTTGTCAGTTTCCCTTTAAAGTGTATTTCCACTTTTGCAGGAAAAAGGGCTAAAAAGAGAACTATGGGGTAAGTGTTTTCCCCCATTGTTCTCTTTAGGGTCACGTGAGGACATATACTAACCTCCTCCCGTGACCCAAAGCTCAGTATATCGCCCGCTATTGCCCACGATATACTGAGAGCGCCGCAGCCGGGACGGATCCTGACAATACTGTTGAGATCCACCCAGCTGGCTGATTGACAGCGGGCTCTGCCTATCTAGAGGCAGAGCCAGTTGTGCCAGCCCCCTCCCCCGTTCATTCCTCCACTCAGCGCTGGAGGATCAGAGAAAGTGTACCTTTAAAAGAGAACTATATTTAAAATAAATACTCAAGTGCCCCAGCTACTGTGTACAAACTGAGAATATTGTATCCTAGACTTACAATATTGCCAATCACTAGGTATGAAAATTATGTGGCATGTATTTAATTCCCATATATAGAATCCAATCTTTTAAAGTACTCTCAGATGAAATTGAACTATCGTGTTCCTTTTGGTCTTTTTATTCTTATCTGAGACCGCCACATGGCACGTTTCCCAATTATACAATGCCTATTGCTATTTCCAATTCCCCAGTAATATATAAAGCAGGGTCCAAGTAATCTATACTATTGTATGAATGAAGATATTAGATATGGACAGTGATAACCAAAAACAAGTAAAGCTGAATATACATTGTAAGATTTCATGGGCTGAACAAGAGAAACCATCCGATTCCCCCATTCATGCTAAACAATGTAGATGGAAGACTCTCTCTAGCTTGCCGTTGCATACAGACAGCCAGAGTCCGCAACTGTCAGAATACCTGAACAGTGACTGCAGCTGATGGGCTGTAGTCACTCTAAAGCCAACAGTTTTCCATCTGGCTCCTTCAATAAAAGTTGACTGAAAAATCGGCTTTTGTTGAGCTTGTTGGTGCTGGCAGAGCTGCCCATGGATCAAATTTCATCTGATTCTGACATCCCAAAGGTGCTCTGTTGGATTGAGATCTGGTGACTGGGGAGGCCATTCGAGTACAGTGAACTCATTACCATGTTTAAGAAACTAGTTTGAGATGATTTTAGCTTTGTGACATGGTGCGTTTTCCTGCTGGAAGTAGCCATCAGAAGATGGGTACACTGTGGTCATAAAGGGATGGCTATGGTCACCAACAATGCTCAGGTAGCTTGTATCATTTAAATGATGGTCAGTTGGTACTAAGGGGCCCAAATGTGCCAAGAAAATACCCCCACACCAGTACACCTCAACCACAAGGCTCAACTGTTGAAACAAGGCAGGATGGATCCATGCTTTCATGTTGTTAACACCAAATTCTGATCCGACCGTCTGAATGTCGCAGCAGAAATCGAGACTCATCAGACCAGGCAACATCTCTCCAATCTTCTATTGTCCAGTTTTGGTGAGCCCTCATGAATTGTACAATGCACAGGTTGGATTCACAAAGGGAAACGTAACCCCAGAGTGGGAACTCATCCAAAATTACAACAACCCTGCAGTGTTCTCTAATGCTATTTACTGGAAATATAGACATTGAATGAATAAATAATAGCCTATAGAGCATAGTGTATCGACTATACCAAAGAAGAAAAATGGATCCTTGCACATTTGCAATCTATAATGTGAAATGTAGCTTTCAAAGCCTGTTTGCTGAAGTTTCTGTTCTATAACGCAAGCAGTGATCTAAAGAATACAGCCACTATATTACACTGCCAGGCAATCTATATTGATTGCTTAAAGGAATAGCCCACCTTTTGGAAAAAGTTATTAATTGCACACACATCGATGAAAGAATAAAAATAAATTTCTGAATATTCTGCATTGGAGTCTGCAAAGCAAATGCAATCAGTGGATCGTGGGTGGAATGCTCAGGCTCCTGCAGACTATTTCCCCAGCCCTAGGTCCGCACAGAGGTACAGATATTCAGTTATGGGGCTGGAGGAAGTAATCAATGGACTACAAGTGCAGCAATGTCTTCATTGAAAACTATGAGTTCCTCTGCAAAGGTGGCAGATGGGACTTGAAGTCTTCTATTCACAGATCCCATTGCATGGATCAATGAATGGATGACTGTGCCGAATTTGACAAAATACAGTAACCTGCAGGGAAAATTCTTTTAAAGCAGAACTCCAAGATGCTATTTTAACTAAAGGATAAATTCCCCAGCACTAGTTAAAATTAAAATAAGCAGCTTTCATGGCAATTTTCACCTCCACATCAGTGCTGTCCCATGGAGCCTTACCATTCTGAGGCCCAGCGCTGGTCCTCTTATGGGATAAATGATTTGCAGAGTCATCCACTGGTCAGATATTCTTCCCTTGTGGTCACCAGGGAGGGAAAAATACCCAATAGAGACACAACCAGCAATCGACATGTGCTATCAGTATCCTCACTCTAAGTCAAACCAAGCAAAACGTGTGAGACTGACGTGTATTCTTTAGGCGCATATACACTCACTGGCCACTTTATTAGGTACACCTGTTCCACTGCTCGTTAATGCAAATATGTAATCAGCCAATCACATGGAAGAACTGACACTGCTGAGCTAGGAGAGGGCTGAAGATGACTCTCGCCTAGCACAGCAGAAATCACACAGCGACCCACAGGTTGAGAACCACTGGCGTAAAGGAATGCTTCCAGCACCTTGTCAAGTCTATGCCACAAAGAATAAAGGCCATTCTGCAGACAAAAGGTAGTACCAAATACGTGGCCAGTGAGTGTAACTGATCTTGCAGTTTTGGGGACGGAGCATTGGTAGGCAATCAGTTTGATTTTGGGTTCCATAGACAGCCCATATGCTACTCTGATGCCTCTGCATTATATTGATTCTAATTTTACTGGCATTAAATCAAACAAGTCACATGAAACTGATGAAAGGAACCGTCACACTTTTCTATTTTTGAGCTCACTCAGTATGAAAAGCGCAGTTTTTTTTACTGTCAGGGAGCCACTATGCTTACCTGAACAGGAGGCGTACATTTGATTAATCATTCTGCCTGAACACTCAGAAGTCTCAGTCATTAAATTTTTTTGTCAATGAACTTTGGTGTACAGGACGAAACCCTCTTCACGTTATCGTGGTAACGAGGGAGAGGCATAAATAAAGCACCCACAGCTTTGATAGGTCAATAGTGGCAATGAGGGGTTGCAAAAACCATCAAAGCTAAGCGTATCCAAAGAACTTGTACCTGCATTTAAAGAGTACTTCATTTTAAGGACAGGCTCTCTATAAAGATAAAAAGGAGAGATTTTCTTTAAAGCTCATATCCAGGTAGATGTAAAAAAAAACAACACACCAATGAATGCAGCTATGTATTAATTAGGAATAGATAACGGAATTTTAAAATGCACCTACAGCGAATGTGTGAATTTGACTTGTTTTTAGTGTCTTGTAATCCCCTGTACCCCTGTAGCACTCAGACTAGAAGAATGATTGGTAGAAACTGGGACCAGTCACATGTTCTGCATTTGAGCTGACAATTGACATGTTGAGAGGAGAGAGAGTAGACCTCATGAGCTTGTTCCTGCTCTTTCACTGTCCAATCAGTGGCTAGAGGCAGGGAGGTGACCTAGCTGTGTTGATAAAAGCTGAACTCCGGAGAGGCATTTGTATTATTTCTTAAGTCTTGGTGTTTTGTGTATTTCTTCCAGGTCTACTGCATGTAGTAATTCAGCATGAAACTTTGGCTTTGTGCAGGACTGTACCTGTAATACAGATCAGGCACTACTGTTCTCTCTCCTTGTGCAGGGTGACTAGTCTTATCCCTGCCCCCTCCTGTAGTTTTCCATAGTGGGTGGGGCCTGATGGTTCCCTCCCACAGCTCTGCTCTCTGCACAGGCTACATGTACAGCACAGTGATGATGTCACTGTTACCACCTCAAGGTAAAAACTGGGTTTGAAAGGTATTTGATGAACACAAAGTGGATGTGTATACTTTGTGACTATTGAAAAATAAGTATTTAAATTAAACATTGTGTCTGGAGTTACATCAGCAGAGCATTGCTGGGAAATCTCATCTGTAATCTCAGGGAAAGGCATTTTCCTCCCCTGGCATAATGTGTATGGTTCCATGTCCTAGTCACATGTGCCAGAGTTCCAGGAAGTAAAGAGAGATGGATACATCTGCCCTTAGTAAAACTGGCCACTGTGAGAAGAACGGGGAGGAAAAGAAATATAAGGTATGCAAAGAATAAAAAACCTGCAATTATCTATAAGTATGTGTTTGTAGATGGTACATTTAAGAAGTCCATCCACATATGCAGTAGCATTTCTGAGCAAACTTCCCTTCTATATCTACTTGGTCTACTTGGTTAACTTGTGACTGTGCAGCAAATGGCCTTAGTTCAGCCCTTGGTGAACGTGTGTCGGCTGTCCATCATATTCCCTTGGTTCAGCCATTGGTGAACTTGTGGCGGCTGTCCAGCATATTCCCTTGGTTCAGCCCTTGGTGAACTTGTGGCAGCTGTCCAGCAGATTCCCTTGGTTCAGCCTACTTGGTTAACTTGTGACTGTGCAGCAAATGGCCTTAGTTCAGCCCTTGCTTAACTTGTGGCTGTCCAGCAGATGGCCTTGGCTCAGCCCTTGGTGAACGTGTGTCGGCTGTCCAGCATATTCCCTTGGTTCAGCCATTGGTGAACTTGTGGCGGCTGTCCAGCATATTCCCTTGGTTCAGCCCTTGGTGAACTTGTGGCTGTCCAGCAGATTCCCTTGGTTCAGCCCTTGGTGAACTTGTGGCTGTCCAGCAGATTCTCTTGGTTCAGTCCTTGGTTAACTTATGACTGTCCAGCAGATGGTAAACCAGTGTTAACAGCAGCAGTGGAATGTGCAGAAAGGGGTGCTGGGAACTAAAGTGCAGGGCAATTGCGACACGTCACATGAAGTGACGTAACCAGCATTTGTCCCTGCAATGCACAGTATAATGCTGAAAGATAGTTGTCATGTAACTGCCAAGAAACCCTAAAAAAAAGGTCATTTTGGCTCAACAACTGCTTTAAAAGCCTGCCATGTAAAAATGGCATTTGCCCAAAAGTCCTCTCTCTTTCTGGAGTGGGCTATTGGCAAACATTTCCCAGGAGGATTTTATGAAGTCTCCCTAGCTATACATTGTACTTAAGTGATGCCAAACTGATCTTAAAAGACTAAAGTTATGTCTTAACTTCCTCTGAGATTAAACAGAACTGAACAGAAAGGTGATGTAATGCACATTTAGTCAAGACATGCATAACAGAGGGGTATATCAGTAAATGTATGTGGCTAAACCAGACATTAACGCCTAGTTTCCTATAGATTACAAAGAAGGATGGATGAATACAGGATGGACTCCCATCTATGAGGTGTACAGTGCGACTCACCACAGCTCATATTTCAGCTCTTAGGAAGCGCAATGGGAAGCTGGTCTCTCAGGAAAGTCCACAGTGTAGGAAGAACATGTCTCAGTCTGGGAGTCTCAGAGGCCTCTCTCTGTTCTCTCCTAAATGAGAAAGATGGAAAGGGTCTTACCATCTTTTTCTGAGATAGGAGATATGTCATGCATCTGTAGTTCTAGCCAGTGGCGGAGCTAAGGAACAAAGGGCCCTGGTGCAAAGGACC